>NW_024744478.1:0-19849 GCF_018991925.1 Homarus americanus
TATGGGATGCCCTCATATGACCTTGAAGAAGACCAGTTAGTCATAATTGATGAGAGCTATACAGTATATATATAAAAGCTGTTTCCGATCAAAATTACAAATGGATGCCAATTCTTTAGAGACAGGAGAAGAGCTTGAGGTCTTTTGATAGGGCAAGAGAGGATTGGTTTAAATTGTTACGTCAATATATCCCTCGAGGAGTCACTACCGCCTGTCTCTGGAGGCTTTGTTAGGTAAGACTACAAAATAAACTGTGTATACGAAGTGTAATTTAACCCCAACACACAACACACGCACCGCTTCCCCCCAGGTTGACTACACACGCATAATCCTCATTAATCTACCTTTTTCGCACTGACTTATAAAAAAACATAATTTCATTTGTGAAAGTGAAGGGAAACTGGACAAAAGCTAACGGAGAAAAATCAAATAACGAAGCATAAACTATTTCACACATCAGAGCATCTTGTAGACGACGACCTGTGTGAACGAGGTGAAAGTGTTCAAACGAGCCCTTAACTGGGGTCATGGAACGGGTCTATACCAACGAGTGTAATGAATAATCTAACACAGCCATAGTTTGTTTACACTCCCCGGTGATGGATTCATTCTTATCTATAATTCACGATTTCTCTTCATATATTTTTACCAGTGTATTCAACCGTGTATTAATAAATCTCCAATCCTACAGAAATAAGTCTACGTACTACAGCTTTGGCGATATACAATATACAAAGGATGTTTAACATTTGAGTCGGTGGTTGAATCCCTCACATGGCGTCAATGTGGTCTGAATCTGTTGCATGAGCCGTATTTATGGTCTACAGTTCTTGTATTCTTCACGCTAGGGTTTTATATAATATACATAACAGCCACAACAACACACAGAAATAACCACGACATCCACACAACAATAACCACAACATATAACAATATCCATTATAACAACAACACAAAAAACCCACAACAACAATAACAACAACGAACACAAGAACAACAATAATAACAACAACAATAAACACAATAACAACAAAACACGACAACAAACACAACATATAACAATATCCATAATAACAACACAAAAAACCCACAACAACAATAACAACAACGAACACAAGAACAACAACAATAACATCAACGAACATAAGAACAACAACAATAAACACAATAACAACAAACTAACAATAACAACAAAACACGACAACAAACACAACAATAACGTCGCCAATAACCACAAACAACAATATGTACTATCACAACGCTTCTACGAGACCTCCAGTGCTCCGATATAACCTTCATAACTTAAAGAGACCTTTACCACATCCACCAGACCTCCAACCCTCACACAGCACTCAAGCCAAGACGTCAGGGGATTAAGTTGCACTCTGGCTGGGGAGAGAGTTGCCGCGTGTCCGTGAGGTGACTGCCACGTTTTTGCACTGGCTTTTCCGGGAAGTCGAGGTTGGTGTCCTTTACGTGTGTGTGTGTGTGTGACAGACAGTTCCTCATCGCGACAGGAGACGACTTGTGGTAGTGTAATGAATGGTGTATATTAGAACAAAATATATAATGTTGCTATTACCGTTTGTTTTTACTATTGATACAATTATTATTATTATTATCACAAGTGGTGGTAACAGCAGTAGTAGGGAGTCTGAGTGTCTAACCTAAATTGGCACTAATGAATCCAATATATATCCAGAAAGTCTAATTAGTTCATGAGTAAATGGATCAATAATCAAATGACAAGATAAAGAAGAAAGATAATTTGATAAGAAACGGCGATAAAAAATCGAGAAAATAATAATAATAATAATAATAATAATAATAATAATATAAGCTAATAAATAAGCTAAAATTTTACACCCTCTTAGAAGAAAAATAACCTGGTATATGCCGAAGCTATACAACGTAAACAATCTTGTTCTCAGGTAAGCTTCCCACCTGTCCTGCCTCATTAATTAACCTGGTAACCTTGATCTCTCACTCTCACGCGGGAAAGGCATCCAAGTCTCTACCTGGGTTAATCTTTAACTTGGTGACACTATAAAATGGACGGGAACCTTCAGCACACCGGCGAGAAGGATCCCTAGGAGGTAATAGCGACTTGAACTGGGGGCCTTCAAGACGCCGCCGAGAGGGTCTTCAGTTAGCCACGTTCACTCCTTAATATATGTGGAGAAAAACTTCCTCTTCAATACATCATGGTGCATGTGTGATGATGATGATGATGATGATGATGATGATGATGATGATGTTGATGATGATGATGATGATAATAATAATAATAATATTAATAATAAAATTACAATAAAAATAAAAATGTAAAAATAAAAAATAAAAATCTGAAAATATAAATAATAATAACTCGAAATCTTGAAAAAAATTCATAAAAAACAACACCAAAACCGAATGAAAACATCGTGTGAGTGTTTGGAGGCCGAGAAGTAAACAAAACTAAACAAACATTCGACCTACTCCACAAAGATGTATAATTATTAATGGTGTGTACGTGGTTATACTCGACCTACTCCACACGTGGGCTATAATTAGCTAGTGAGGTAGGTAGTAGGTACATAGGCAGCTACCAAACAGGGAGGTACTACCGCCATATGGCATCACGAAAATTGTGACCAAGTCCCAGGTTGCTGATCTGACTTTCTGCCTCATTTACACACAATTGCAGGGTCTTAATTGTTTCTCTTAACATTGACAACATAACATACATATATATTGTTTCTCACTCTATCTTTTTTGTTTTCTTAATGGTTCTTTATTATGATTATTGCAATTATTATTGTTATTATTATGATTATTATTGTTATTATTATTATTATTATCATTGTTATCATTATTTTATTTTTTATTTTAATTTTATTTTACTTATCTGAATTATTATTATATTATTATTATTATTATTATTATTATTATTATTATTATTATTATTATTATTATTATTATTATTATTATTATTATTATCATTATTATTATTATTACATTTTCGCACCCCAGGTCCCGGTGTGGGCCAGTGACCTGTGCCCGGGTGGTCTAATACCCGTAAAAAAAAAAACCGCACACCACCCAGATATATGTGATATACTACACAGGGAATATAATACGTACTTAGTGGTGTGTTACTTGTACATCATTTGTAAATCAAGAGAACCATTCCCGATTATGTAATTGTATATTTTCAGCCTTCCGGCTGCCATGCTCTTTCAATAAACCGTTAATTATTATAATTATTTTTATTATTATTATTACACACACACACAGATAGGCTTTTTTGCATTCAGCTGATGAAGAATAGTTAACACAGCTTAGTTGTTGTTGTTTTATGGTCGAATCAAGCTGCCCCGGACAACCAGTTCAACAAATATACATCACTGTTGTTGCTCATTATTACATTAACTGTACATGGTGTCTTAAAATACTAAATATCATAGTCTTCATCTTCCCGAAGCAATGAGGAAGATAATGAGTCGCATAAATAGACATTAATAATCGTCTGATCCTGTCTCACTGTAGTGACGCTGCAACGTGCTTAAAATTGGCATAAATTTTATGAATAAAAAAAGACTTAAGTTTACCTTTCTTTCGCTTCATTTATGATCCTCCTTATCAATTGTATGTGCGTGTGTGTGTGTCTGTGTCTGCGTGCGCATGTACGTGTGTGCGTGTTCAGCTCACTAATCTGACCACAAACGCTGCGATTAATTATCAACCAGAGAACACGGAGGAGAGAGAGAGAGAGAGGGGAGGGGGGTACAAACTGGTATCACAATAAAAGATTACTATTATGGTTGTGTAAAATACGAAAAAAAAAGTCAAACGATATACGTTCTTTTCATATTAAGACCTGCATAAACTGCAGTAAAAATGAATTTGCAACCGTAAGCAATTTCCTTTGAAAAGAAAAGTTAAAAAACAAAATAGTTCCCAAAATAAACATAAACGGTAATGAAACAAATACTCATGATGGTAAAAAAATCGTGTCGTTCAACACCTTCCATAGAACAGGCAATTAAGAAAAAAATATCATGTGAAATAAATAAACATGAAGGGGTTATTTCAATCAAAACAAGCGAGAGGAAAATAATGGTGGTGACAAGAGGTGGTTGGCTGGGTGGTGACAAGAGGTGGTTGGCTGGGTGGTGGCGGGGATGTATGGGCACCGCGCGCCACTTGTTGTATAGAGGCGAGACCTTCCCGTCGGCACCCAGAAACCCTCTCCCTGGCCAACTGTCCCTCACTCACTCCTCACACCTTTCCCGTCTCTCGTCGGTGTGCAAAGATCAATAAAATAAGAATATCATTATAAAAGTATATGTTCATTCCCAATACAGTGTTAATAGTAAAGAATATGTTGATGACATGAGAGAGTCAAGGTGAGAGGTGCGGGATTCTGGGTTAATGTCCGAATGCCGGTTGGCAGTAGGTCGGGAGCCAACGATCGAAGATTTTAAAGTAACTTGGTGCTAGCCTGCCATGCACGATATGAATCAAGCAAATGTGGCTCAGTCGTGAGCCAGGCACGATGGGGGAGAGTTAGTGGCAAAGCAGACAAGCGATTCAAATTAATAGTTGGCTGTTTGTATGGGTAGACCTCTCCCCTACCCATAGTTTAATGATTTGTATTTGAAACAGAGGGAATTGCAAGCAGACCAGGCGCGGAAATGCACATGGCGCGCATCAGGCAGAAGAGAGCGCTGCAAGAGAGGGGGAAGGGGGAGGAGCGTGCATGCAGAAGTCAAGCACAGCTCTTGCTTGCCAGTGCACCTTGGGAGCCAACACGGTCCACATGCCTCTCATGGCGGTACGAAAGACAACAAAATCTGTCATCTTGATCCAGCAGCGGGGACAACGAGCTTATCAGCTTCCCCTCCTGCTGATAAGGCAGTGCTTGTCTGCCTGATAATACAACCGTGTGTGATATACAGCGTGGTGGTGAGTACGCGGCGCCCGTGCTAGGCGTACCTCACCAGGCAGGCGCGACAAACCAGTGATTTTGCAGTAGTGCGAGCCATCCGCTGCGGCGTATGGCTCTAGCATGAACCAGCAGACCACTCCGCGGATGAAAGGGGTGTATGTATCGAGAAGGTGTGAAGTGCTGTGTGGTGCTGGAGGCATCAGGAGGTGTCCCCGCCTCACGGAGAAACTGTAAACAAAGCGGAGGTCATTGCGTCCCCCCGGGGCTTGACGGCGGAAGTTTGTCGATGGTGAACATTCAGTCCGATGTACCGAGTTGGGGGAGGAAATCCTCCCTAAAAATAGTGATAATCGCCTCTCTCCGGCTGGGAGCACAGCCGCACCACGGCACGTGGAAGTGTTATAACGAAACATGATAGTGAGTGTCAGGGTGCAGAGGTGTAAGCCGAAGGCCACTACACCCGCCCGCTTCTGCTATTCTAGTCGCTGCCGGGGTCCAGGGATCCAGTGCTGAATAATAAGTGATTATTACTCAACTTATCTAGTACCCCAGTCATGGATAAACAAGGAATAACCCGTCTATGTGTTTACCTGAGCTCAGAACAGAAATTCTGTCAGTGAAATCCTGTAATATACCCTCGTTGTGCTGAAATAAATTGTGGATAGAAAGGAAGTAATACATTAGTTACTACCTTCATGTGCAGGCAGGAGCAGCAGCAGCAACAACAACGGGGTAGTGGACGTGTAAACAAGGTGAGATAGCAACGTCACCAAGATTACCCTGAGTTACCAAACGCGGCAAGCGCAAGAGTGGAAGGAGAGTGAGGGCGCAGCTCCGCCAACAGTACCCTGGGTAGATGAAATACGCGCACATCGCCGCCCGACTACTGCAGTACCTCTGGGGAAGCTTGTGTGCCACAGTACCTCCCACCAGTCCTCTATGGCTTCACCTCGTCCCTCTCAGCTAAGAAAGGTCATGATGAAGGAGCGCTGTGAATTCGAGATATGCTTTTCTAAAATGACTTATTTTTTTACCCAATTAAATTCTTCTGTTCAAATAAAGAAAAAAATGTACAAGAAAACTTATTATTCACTTGAAGTTATAGAAAATAATTCAGTACTATCACAGTGATGAGCGACATAATACCAAGTGAAAATATGAAGGCAAGTAAATAATGTAGTGGAGGGAGCAGTACTGGTGGAGGTAATGCTGTCCTTAACAACTGTATGTGATGCTCAGATATACACAAGACTGTTCTTCTGTGGAGTGTAGTGTAGTGTAGAGGGAACCTGTGCGTCTTACAAACAGTTCTTTGTCATTCAGCGAGAATATAATATATGAAGCAGGAAATATCCTCTCCTCTGTGTTTTATAATGGTAAATTAAAAGATAAATCGTGATATATTGGTAAAATCAACACGACAGCTTTAATAAGTTGCAATTGTTCAAGAAAACAAGTGGTAATCCGAAGTTTCTTTATAAAAGTTCAGTGTGGGGAAACTTCGGCGACCTGTACGTTTCTAAACTCCAAAGTTAATTGTAAAAAAAAAAAATAATGATAGTGTAAATAATGTAAATTGTAATGTGTTATGCTGTCTCCATATTCAAGACGATTGAATTACGAGAAGTGAATAGCGGAATGTGAAACTTGGTTTTCCAGGTCTGTCTCTCGCCTATTGTAGATGATAGTACACACCAGTTACGTGAATAACCCGTACCCAGGGTGTAGTGAATTGAAAAATGAAGTTTCTGTAATGTGGCGATTGTGAGAGAAAATTTAATAACCGAAACAGCCTTTGTCGGCGCTCGAGTAAGCGGCCGCCATCTTGTAGGGATCCTATACCTCCCAAGGGCGATGGGAAGCCGATCACAAGAACCCACGAGGGTCGCGACTCTATTTTATTTGTTCCCATTCTATTTTTTTTCCACCTGTTTTAGTGATAATGAAATATTATTTCCCGGCAGTGGTGGAGCAGCAAGTGGAGAGTGTAGTTAAGTGAATATCGCAGTACTTGGGTGAAAAAAATCTGTACTATACATTGCTAAAAGTGGTGCCTTGGAATAATGCCTTAATCGGAAATGTTAGGCTCAGTGATGTTGTGTAGTGAGTGGAAGCCTGTAAGATAATGGGGCTTGTATTTTTATTTATTATCCATGATGAAAGAAGCTAATGGGAGATGCTTTATATCAACAACACACTGAACAAGACCACCAGAGTCAGCGCTTCACTAGTATTAAGTGTTAACTGTTATATTAATGAAGTGATTAGTGCAGTTTAGGTAATGGTTAATGATTAAAGATTTATCAAGTAAGTATAACCTGATTTGAGTCGTGGAGGCGGCGGTAAACACCCTCCGCCACACACCCATGAATACCTCTGGCTTATATTTGTTGACTTTTATTTTCCCTACTTCAATGCAGGCAGTCCTGTCGAAAAAATCATTCGATGAAGAGTTGGAGAAAATATCTTCCCACCTGTCTACGCAAAAACAAAATTAATCAAAACACTGGATATATATCACGCATTCATTTTATATTATCCTTTTTTATTTAAACAAAAGTAATTCCTTTTATCTACATTCATGGTTTATTTGATTTGATTCTTGAGTCGTATTTTTTTATAGTGTCAAATAACGAAAAAACATATCACCCCATAAAGTTGTGAAGAATTACTATTACTGAAGAGCGAACCTGTTGGCCAGAACTAGGAGATATAAATGTGCTGCGGCGGTGGAGAGATACTGTTACAGTTTACACCCACAGCCTAATTTATTATTCATATCACTCGAGATCAATTGTTAATTTGCCTTTCACTTGAGGCCTTAATTTGACTCTTAATGATATGAACACTTCTGCCTGATCCCTTGATGGTTAAATGATATTCTCTGTATATATATTAGTATCTGTCGACAGTGTACGTGAGCTTCCTGACACATCTCTTGAGGTTGTATAGACGCAAACACTTTACTGCATTACCTTTACATGTTATGGGTCATTCTGTGATCCTCATTCCCTGATTTACTCCCAATGTGACCCGACACATGATTTTTTTTATGAAATTATCTGCTTATAAATTTACTTTTTCATTAGTCATCTTGGAAATAATCAGACGACACGTATAAGAGTACTAGAGAGGTGTGGAAGGTGATCTTGGACCAACTTGTGACCTTTTGAAGTTCCCAGTTTTATAGTTCAGGGTTTTGGTTCCTTAAGTATGCTAATTCTCACCTGGAAATAAGAGTCGTCGCTCGTGCTAACATTACAGGTATTTAAACGCTAAGACAACACCCCAAAGATTGAACACTAATTCTAAATGTTCTGAAGACACCAATAGCAATACACTCATGAGACTGTATACATTATACACTTGACTGGAACACAAACTTGAAACTCGACATACAAAAACGCGCGCACACACACATACTTATTATATAAACACACAGTCATGACGGCGCACTTCTTATCAAGGCAGGACATATACTCTTGATAGATGCATGGACTAAGACAATAAATATGAAAATAAACACAAGGACTCAGGATAACTGCGGACTTACTTAATGCAGTCATTGAACACTTAAGACAATGCAAACATATTCTCAGGCATAAACTTACACTCAGAGTAATACATACACTCTCATGGCATTCCTTACTAGCTCAAGACATTCTGAATACACTAACGTAAAGGCGTAAAAGCCATTACATCCAAGGTTAGTCCACCTGGTAAACACCTATTGGAGGCGAGACAAGCCACAAAGACATAAAATATACAGTATATATATATACACTAAGTAGGCAACATAAACACTGAGACACTCCTGTCACCCCGTACAGTGACTCTCAGGCATCGCAAGCTCTTAACACAATAAAGGCTAAACCAAACATTCACCAACGAAACGAAAACAAACTCAGTGGTTTATTTTCATTAATATAATATATGCTTGAGGTTTTTTGCCGACCATTGACTGCTTCACGTGTGACCTTAGGTAGCCACGTAAATCTTGAACTATATGGCATTAAATCTTCCCACGATGATGACACATGAATACCAACAGACAAATACTCTTAGTAAACACCACAATGAGTCTGTATGTCATGTCTAATTATGAAGTAAATGAATTCCTGACACCAAATCTTGAGTACTATAGATGATTAACGCCTTGTGTGTGTATTTGTGTGTCAATGCGAAAGTGAGAGAGAAAGACATGAGAGAAAGTAACTACGTGTGCATCACAGTCACTATCCATCTGTATTCATGTAATGGGTCGTCTTTATACATTATGTATGGATCGTACATCATCAGTGTGTCAATATTCACCAGGATAGCGGAGCCGTTTATATCCACACGCAGAACTCAGTAAACATTTATCTCGGTCCATCAGCTGATTTCTGTCAACAAAACATTGATCTAGTCCTGGCCAGTGTCCGAAACGATTCTCTCAATGTACAGTACGTTACTGTCCTCATTTACAAAAACTATTAGTTGCCAGGAGTTACTGCCTTGCTGTGTACCTTATAAGTACTCCGGTCAGCTGAGTCAACTACTACTAGACAGAGAAACTATATATGTGACGTCTGGAACTGCTTGGAAATTGCGTGTGAGCGTAACAAAACGCACAACGTCTGACCTACAAACTACACCCGCCCTCACTCAACACTACGACCACCTCCACCCTTATCTGTCAGTACACAGCTTGCGTGATCTTGCATACCAAGCAGCGCCTCCAAGGAAAATCTGATTTTCATGCTTACAGCGCAGGAGTCGTTTACTCCCACCATATACTGTAGAGTACATCATTATTCCTACAAGACTGTTAATGGTGAACGAGGAACAGTATAACGTCAGTTTCTTCTTTACTGTGTACTGTACTGTACCTGTCTTCATAATCTGTTACAGTGTGTTTTATTACCAGCCAGTTCTGAAGATCATATGAAATTATTGTTTAATAAATAATAAAACGAGGAGGAACACGTTATTTTCTAATGGCTTCTAACCCTGTTTTTTAAATTATCAATCATATATCAGAGTAATGGTGAATTTATCATAAGCTGCAAGTTTTTGTCTTTTTATCCTTTAATTCACTGCGAATTTTCTGGCTGCTAATTCTTTGAAATAATATTTTACACGAAGGTTCACACTTGTTCTCCCCATTATTAACTTGCTTATAATGGCATCTTAATGTCTGTTTTCTAGATTATAAAAATAACACAAAAAATAATGTACAAATGAGCAACAATTATACAACTGCCAGGCAGAGAAGCTCACCGGCGACTACAGGAGCATTTTTTCTTTATATTTTTCAAATTTAATTTCTGTCATAAGTTTATTTTCCGAAAGTACATACAATGAAAACAAATGCAAGTAATTTTCTTATGAAGAGGGACATTTTTGTGCATAAAAATCAATTGTAAATGTCCAAATGTTTAGCTAATAAATAATATTTTATAGAGAAAACCAAGTTTATTTTATCAGTGTGCATTTTCGTCATTACGAATTAATCTACATATATAAATAATATCCGTACTCACTCTGAAATGGCAACATCTTATTTTGGAACCAACTTGAATTACACAACAGATTTTATCGAAATACAAACAGAAAAATAAAATTTCAAATAATTGTGAAAAACATATCAACCACTAGAAATTATTTTGTAGTGTAAACAATGGCGCCACTATTAGGGGTAAACCCTATAAATTATAAGCATTGTCAACACCACATAGCTAATGCAACACTGTAACTTACCACTTGTAGGATGACCTCGTCTACAAATAGTGTGAAGACTTGGCTAGGAGGCACCGAGTTCTGGGCATGATTCAAGGTCCCTGTGTGCTCACTGACCTTCACGGATAACCTCACTAAGCTTATAACAAACTATCAAACTAACAACTGTTTCACTGTCAATGCCTCGTGACACACTGGATATGACACTGAACATCACCTAGATCAAGCTAATGTGTCAAGCTGTGGCATTTTTGGTAGCGATATAAAGTTACGCCAAAGTTCACGTAGTGAGAGCTTTAAGACAAAGCAAATGTTTACTCTCAGTATTACACAGTTTACACTAAAGTGTCTTTTTTCACCACCTCACTGCCAGGTGTGTCTGCCTCATTGTAAACAATCTTACATTACCCCCTGCCCCCTGTGCTGGCAGCAACACCTGACAGGGGTAGATGATGTTGATAATAACGTGGAATGTGTTGTTTATTCACACTTCAGTCCACAATACAGGCTCGAACCCCTTGTCCAAACTCAGGTCTTCAGCTAATATATCCAATAGTAATAAAACAAAAACAAAAAACATTTAATGGCCACACCGCATAACTCCTCTAGGCTTTATAACTCAGAGTTACTTACAGACGTGTTGGTTATCAGAGACGACATCAATATTTTTTTTTTAATAATTTACATTTTCTGAGGTAATAACGATACTAACAAAACTAACAATAAATGTAACTTTCACAATCATTTATATATGATTATTATCATTATTATATTAGTATCATTATTATATTATTATTATTATTATCAGTATCATTATTAATTTTTCACCTTGTATTCAACAGTATACACTATATTAAAGCTAGACAAATCCCTGGCCTTGTACAGATATTTTTTCTTTTATGTAATACAGACGCAAGATAAATACACAGTAACTTCAGGAAATAAACATAGTCATGGACCTCAGTAACATAATGCCCTGTTCTGTGTTGCTGGATGGTCAATGTTTACAGTGTGCAGTACAGACACCTACAGCCAGCAACCAAAACTTTCTATACGCGCCTGATCGAAACTATAAAAGTGAAAGAGGTCTCATGGGCTTTAACTACCCATTAGGAGGCAGGATGACCGGCACTGTACTCAATAACCTTCACTTCTCCAACTGTAGATTTAGGTCCCCATTTGTTACCGGGTGGACTGAGAGTGCTCTAGGATCGAAGCAATGATCCTTACTGAAGGTGACGAGTACTGTAACAAACTCAGTCGCTGCATACCTATCGGAACGGTACTAAACTTCAAATGCGATATTACAGAGCTGATTAAAGGTTGACGAGCATGTTCCAGCAAGCCAGTGTCAAAAGTATACTCGTACAAACTGAGAGTTATGACGGACGATAAAAAATCTATACTTATACTACTAACGAAAACAAAATAGCATTGTATTTAACCTTTAATATTAACGAGGATCAAACATGTCGAGATTTAACAAGTTATGGACACCGTTCTTTACCCAACAGTCGATGCTGAGAGACAATGGGACAAGCACTGGGTATAGAGTCAGAAACAAAGCTTCAAGGGAGGTTGTCTCTGACTCTCGCTCTTCAGGGTAAATGAAATCTACGTAGAATATAAAGCTAAATTTATGTTCGCTTGTGCGTTCGTCCACAATACACAACAAAAACAATATTACGATAACTAAACACACACACACAGATTCTAGATCATAAAACACAAACGGGAAAAAAAAATATTATATTAAGCCTCCAAACTGTGCCAGCGATACTTTATGATGATAGCTTGTCTCTACAACAGCTCCAGTGAGGAGTATTAGAAGTTAACCTGGGAGGGACCACTATATCTTTCTGTTTACACGCTCCTCCTATAAAGATGTGTGTGTGTGTGTGTGTATGTGTGTGTGTGTGTGTGTGTGTGTGTGTGTGTGTGTGTGTGTGTTTAGATAAAAATATACGTGTGTACTGACACGCCTCAGTAATAAAGATATATCCCTGTATATATGTGCGCCATATACAAGCTTGTTGGTTTAGTTACAGCCGTGAATTAAAGCAACAAGAGAGAGAGAGTCCGCTGAACAAAACAAGAGAGGGAGGAAGAGATAATGAACATATTTTCATGAATTAATTGCCAAAGTTCACGAACACTTTCAGACAAAATCATCTACTGATTTTGTCTCTCCCGGAAAACTACGACAAACAGACAGACAGACAAAAGTTTATTTACTCAAGATATTTTAATGCAAATTTTCAATCTTATAAAGGAAAATATAAATAAAATATACAGTGAGAACGTTTAGGTATGTGGCGATGGTGTGTGTGTGTGTTTACTGTAAAGGGTGTGGGAGTGTTGACACTTGCCGACTAGCAGGTGTATTGGTGTAGCAGGGATGTGTACTAGTAGGGTGTGTCAATTTTGTCAACATGTTAAAAATCAAATTTGGTCGTCAAAATATTGTGCCTCTTTATGTCTAAACTTGAGATTAGCAAACAAAAATGAATTGAAATAACCCTCACCTACATCAATTATACCTTAAAGTTTCAAATATCAGTATTTCAACAAATTAATGAGACTTGATTAGAATTATTCACTTGATATTAACTAATCTCATGTAAGCATATGGATTATGGAGTATTTTATGGTTCTATAGCTTGTGTACAATATGCATGTCAGAACATGAACATGAACAGGCTCTCCGTGTGGGACAGTTTAATTCTTGTTTTGACTTGTACCAAGCGTGAGGATAAGGCGCCCGGCTCACTCTCCTTCTAGATATCATAGACGGTGGTTTGCTCTCATTGCACTTGCACCTACTCTACCAGACGAATTCTACATTTTAATTATTGTAAGTAGGGCATATTGATTGTCGCAGTTACTTATATCATTGTATAAAACATTATGTTCTAAGAAATTATTATGTTATTTCTGTTACAGCATTTTTGATAAACAAATTGATATTTTTTGAAACAACAATTGAATTATGAAACATTGAAATATTTTTCTATTTGTCAGATAGTGTGAAGATGTCAAAATTGAAGACAAGAAGTCAGTTGTCAACCCACTTGAGCCTGCTAGTTGGTAAAGGGAAGGAGCTTCCTGTATCAGAACTTCCAACAGTGAGAGACATGCTAAGATTAGGGTTACTCCTTCGAGAAAAAAATGCAAAGGACAGAAGGAACTATACAGATAAAGAACTCATAAATGACATGATAGTCCCTCTTCTGCATCAATGGACAAAAGCTAATGCACTATTCAAACCACCTGTGATTAATCAGTGTCGAACTATTGAGCTAAAACTAACGAAATTATGGCACAAAGCAGTTGAAACATCACTTGGTAAAGGAAACTTGGCCAGGAAAAATGAATTTCTGCACACACTTGATACTCTGTTTGACATTTTGACCTGCAAGTGCTCCATACAATTATGTTCTGAATCCAACTGTTCTCACTCAGGTAAGAGAGAAAATAATTCCCACATTGATTGTGGTTGTCCTCGTGAAAAGAAGATCCCTGTTTTAGAGCTTGAATTTATAAAGGCACAGAGGACAAAGGCAGAAGGCCAAGGAAGTATGCAAATGGGTTCAATAGATTATTCAGAAACAAAGAAGCAGATTGCTAATGCCAAGAAGAGAGAACAAATCCGAGAGAGGGAACAAAAGAAGAAAATGAAGAGTGAAGAAGCCATCCAAAGAGAGGAAGAGCTGTGTCAAGATGTTTATCACTTCTTTGATAGTTCTTCTGATGAACAGGAAGCAACATCAGATGATAGTTCCAAAGAGCCATCTGAACCTTTACCAAAGAAAATGAAATACAACACAAGAAATATTTCAAACATTGCTTTAGCTAGTATTCGCCACCATGCTGGACTTCGTGAGGCTGCAGAAATTGCAACTGCCGCTTGGATAGATGCAGGCCTCATCAGCCGAGAGGATGTATCTTTGGTGATAGATCATAATAAAATTAGAAGAGCACAAGAAAAAATAATGAAGGAAATATCTGATCAGCATGAAAAAGATTTAAGCGAGGGAGGGCTCTCCTGTCTTTTGTTTGATGGAAGAATAGATGACACAAAAGTTTTGCTAGAAGTAGAGGGAGTGAACAGAAAGTTTCCAGGTCTCATCAAAGAAGAACACTACTCTGTCTGTTCTGAGCCTGGTGGTCGGTTTTTGTTTCACTTTGCTCCCGAAACTGAAGTAGAAGGGAAGAAACATGCAGAGGTCATTGCTGATCATATTTTATGTTGGGTTCAGGAGAGAGGACTTGGCAGTTCACTGCAGGCTGTTGGTGGAGATTCAACTGCAGTGAACACCGGATGGCAGGGGGGTGTAATGACGCATTTAGAGAAAAACTAGGAAGAAGACTTGTTTGGATTGTATGTGATTTACATACAGGCGAGCTACCTCTTCGTCATCTCATCCAGGAACTTGATGGTCCTACAAAGAGCAACAACAAGTGGTCAGGTCCCCTTGGCATCATGCTGGATGAAGCAACACAACTAGAAATAAATACAACCTTTCCAAAGGTCGAAGTTGGCCCTCCCCTTCCGGCGTTGTCTGAAGGAGTCATCAAAGATCTCAGCACAGATCAATCCTATGCTTATCGTATTGCCCAAGCAATAAGATCAGGAGAAGTGCCTCAGTCATTGGCTCTCTTGGAGATTGGACCTGTCAGTCACAGCCGTTGGTTAACTACAGCTCTTCGTTTCTGCAGGATTTGGATTTCCAAACACGAATTGAAGGGCAAAGTGCTGAAGAATTTGAGGTTAATTGTTGAATTTATTATTGGAGTTTATCTTCCCCAGTGGTTTAGTGTGAAACTTAATCCTATGTGGGTGGATGGGCCCAATCACCTTTTGTTTCAATTGCAGCTAGTAAGAACACAGAGGAAGGTAGTGAGGGACATCGTGTTACCTGTGGCAAGAAGGTCCGCTTGGTATGCTCGATCAGAAGCAGTTTTGCAAGCAATGCTTTGCAGTCAATGTACCAATCTCCGAACCGAGGCTGTAGAAGTCATTCTAAAGATTAGAGGAACGCTAATAGATGACGACCAGTTGGGAGACTGTTCGTTTCATTCAAGAAAAGTTCCCCCAATAAACGTCAATGCCACCAAATTGTCAGAATTGGTTGACTTGAGTTTGGAAGTCTTAGAGCCACCATTGACAACAAGTCTAACTAGCCAAGAATTGAGAAACCTTAAAGAGACTCCAATGCAGGTGCCGAAGTGGCCTTCCCACACTCAAAGTGTGGAGAGATGTGTGAAAATGGTCACAGAAGCAGCGGGCCATGTTTACAGCCACGAGAGGCGAGAAGGTTACATCAAAGCACAAATAGCAAGCAGACTACTGATGACAAGAAACCAAAGCAAAGAGAGTATGAAGGCATTGGTTACTTTCAAATAGACTACGGATAATAAAATATAATAATTTGAAACTTGAAACAGTAACATGTGTGCAAACGCTGGTTATGTTATAAATTCACAAATATGTACATTTAAAAATCCATTTGATGTAGGTAGGACTTATTATAAAAAAAAATTTATGCCAGAATATTGTTTTGCATGCTTAAAGACTACAATAAATTGCTACCAAATTACTCGATTTTCAATTTAGCCAGTTCACCCCCTAAATTGACACACCCTAGTCCCCAGCCTCCCCCAATAGCCACACCTTCGCCACCATTTCATTACCTTAAAATTAAATATCCAAATACAAAAGTAGCTACCCTAGCTGTGTTGAGTTAGTTGAGCCGCAGATCTATGAGGCATTCAGTGACTGTTGCCTCATAGTCAATATCTGCAACTGTTGTCGGGTTTGGGGCCGATGCTCTCGTTCCCCTGAGGCAGAGCAAAGCAGACCTAAGGAAAGAGAAGTACAGTCGACATCTCATCCAGGCTGTAACATAATTTCTGGGCTGTTGCTTTTGTTCGGATAGCACCTCTGCGAGTCTGGCGTAGAAGCATCTTGCACTTGGTCCCATCCCACAAGAGGTTGTGAACACCAGAGGAGTGAAGCTGCCTTGATCAACGTTCTGAATTCTCTCCCCGTATACCCATATCTTGTCGTTCTCGTTCCTCCTGTGTGCAGCATCGAGAGCTAAGTTACGGTGACATGCGGCCATGGGATCAAAAATCCTGATGTTGAAGAAGGCTCGCTGTCCCCGCGTCCGGAATCCTCGAGCACTGACGTCAACACGGGCTTTGTTGGATGTGTTTGAAGTCCTATGTTGGAAATTCTCATCATCCAATGGAAGGAGGGTCGGTTCTACCCTGATATCACGGCAGATTTCCTTCAACATATTTGCTGTGGGATCCCTTACTTCGTCATACCTCATACATATGAAGCCCCCTTTCTTGCACACCATGGCGTGATCGACGTCATAGGAAGAGCCACACATGCATTGGGAGGGCAAACCTTCTACTGGCCTACCGTACCTTAGAGCATTGGCATCTGTAAATTCTTGTTTATTGAGACAGAAACCATTTGCCCTTATCGGTAACGTAGTTAACCAGTTCGAGACGCCCACCCCCTGCGCTATACCTACTTTTTTTCAAATTCTCTGGTACTTGCAGCAACAGCTGCTGCAACTTATCACTTTGGCCATGCTGTCGTTCTGTCATAATGGATCTTCGAAGCTTGTTTACTTCACTGGTATCCACCTCCCCTGTTGCGCTCTGAGCTATTATGTGGTCCGTGAGGGCTGCAGTGAGCTTAACTGAGTTTTGATGTTCTGTGCCAGCAATCTTCTCAGGATTGGTCAATCCCTTTCCTCCCAGTCTCGGTGGTAGTGCAAGGAGTGCTCTTTCTGCTACTACTACTACTAACACACACATCTTCACTACTACTGCGAAACTACTACTACTACACACACACGTCTACATTATTATCACGAGAATACTACTACTACTACTACTACTACACACACAGCTTCACAACTACTATGGAACTACTACTACTACAACTACTACCACACACATCTTCACTACTAGTACTACTACTACTACAACTACTACTACTACTACTTTTACTTTACTACTACTACTATAACGTGGCCTCCAGCCTCCCCCAATAGCCACACCTTCGCCACCATTTATTTACCTTAATATTAAATATCCTAATACATAAGAAGCTATCCTATCTGTGTTAAATTAGTTGAGCCGCAGATCTATGCGGCATTCAGTGACTGTAGCCTCATAGTCAATATCTGCAGCAGTTGTCGGAGTAGGGGCAGAAGCTCTCGTTCCCCTGAGGCAGAGCAAAGCCGACCGAAGGAGAGAGAAGGACAGTCGACATCTCATCCAGGCTGTAACATAACTTCTGGGCTGCTGCTTCTGTTCGGAGATCAGCTCCGCGAGTCTGGCGTAGAAACATCTTGCACTTGGGCCCATCCCACCAGAGGTTGTGAACACCAGAGGAGTGAAGCTGCCTTGATCATCACTTTGAATTCTCTCCCCATATGCCCTTCTCTTGTCGTTCTCGTTCCTCCTATGTGCAGCATCGAGAGCTAGGTTACGGTGACAAACGGCCATGGGATCAAAAATCCTGATGTCGAAGAAAGCTCGCTGTCCCCGCGTCCAGAATCCTCGAGCACTGACGTCCACACGGGCTTCGTTAGATGTGTTTGAAGTCCTGTGTTGGAAGATCTCGCCATCCAGTGGAAGGAGGGTCGGTTCTACCATGACGTCCCGGCAGATTTCCTTCAACATATTTGCTGTGAGATCCCTTACCTCGTCATGCCTCATGCATATGAAGCCCCCCTTCTTGCAGACCATGGCGTGATCGCCATCATAGGAAGAGCCACACACGCATTGGGAGGGCAAACCATCTACTGGCCAACCGTACCTTAGAGCAATGGCATCTGTAAATTCTTGTTTGTTAAGGCTGAAACCATTTGCCCTTATCGGTAACGTAGTTAACCAGTTCGAGGCGCCCACCTCCTGCGCTATAGCTACTTTTTTTGTCAGATTTTCTGGAACCTGCAGCAATAGTTGCTGCAACATGTCATTTTGGCAGTGCTGCCGATCTGTTGTAATGGATCTACGGATCTTATTAACTTCGCTGGTGTCCACTTCCCCTGTTGCATTCTGGGCTATTATGTGGTCAGTGAGGGCTGCTGTGAGCTTAAGTGAATTTTGATGTTCAGAGTCAGCAATCTCCTCTGGATTAGTTAGTCCCATCCCTCCCAGTCTTGGTGGAAGTGCAAGAAGTGTTCTTTCTACTGGGGTTAAGTCGTGGTGTTTCACTAGTTTGGGAATGAACTTGACACTGATTGCTTCTTCCAAAGGGTGGAGGAGGGGTCGGATCTCAGGGATGGTACGCATCAAGTAGTTCCAACGATGCTTGACTCCATGTGTGAATGCTGCAAAGGCCGCATGTGGCTCTGTGTTAGCAATCTCCGATAGAGCATGGATTTCGCTAACCCACTCATTCACCTTTCCCCCTACGTACTGGGTCTTGAAGTCCGTAGTGCCAATTACTGCACCTAGATGTCTTTGGCCGTCCTTAGTTATTTTGACCTCACTTTCGCCGAAATCCTCCACAGCCCGATCATAATGATCTGGCTTCACGATGAGGAAGGATTTGCTGGCGTTTGGGTGGTACCCTATTTGTGGACCTCGCGATGTTACCAGGTCCCACCACTTTTTGATGTCCTCCACTTTTCCTGCTCCTGTGAGGTCATCAGCATATGCCACTTGTTTGACCCCAGTTGTTTCATACTTTATTTCTTGTTGGAGCACTGATAGGCCTATTGCATACATTGCCATTGCAACGGGGTCTCCCTGTGTTGTTCCCTCGGTCGACTGTAGGATGGTATCACCTCGTAGAGCCTTGTTGTTTACTACGTAGAGGTCTGAAGGATTCCTATACGAATTTTCAAAATACATCGCAAAGCTAGGACACTTGATCTTGATGTTGTGCAGTGCCGCCTTGCGGTTAAGTATGTTGAATGCGTTTGAAGCATCCACCAGGAGAACGGCCTCACAATCACGCTGCTCAAATATCAATCTCATAGCGTGAATGGCCGCCTCCCCACCAGCCTGGTGGCCAGCACACACTTGTAGGTTCCCTGCTGCTGCCCTGACATCATCCTTTACCACCTCCATTATACACTTTCCGATGATCCGCCTCAGCACTTCCCCAACCCCTATAGGTCTACATCCTGGTTTCTTTTCCAGAGGAATAAGGCGGCAGGC
>NW_024744479.1:0-16610 GCF_018991925.1 Homarus americanus
CTCCTCTACCTCCCTCCCCAGCATGACAGCATAATGCAGCTCCCTCTACCTCCCTCCCCAGCATGACAACATAATGCAACTCCCTCTCCCTCTCTCACCAGCATGACAGGATAATGCAGCTCCCTCTCACTCCCTACTCAGCATGACAACATTATGCAGCTCCCTCTCCCTCCCTCCCCAGCATGACAGCATAATGCAGCTCCCTCTCCCTCCCTCCCCAGCATGACAGCATAATGCAGCTCCCTCTCCCTCCCTCCCTCCTCAGCATGACAGTATAATGCAGCTCCCTCTCCCTCCCTCCCCAGCATGACAACATTATGCAGCTCCCTCTCCCCCCTCCCCAGCATGACAGCATAATGCAGCTCCCTCTCCCTCCCTCCTGGCATAAATGCAGCTCCTCTCTGCTGACAGCATGGCCAAACTCCCTCTCCACTTGGTATACTAAGTTCCTTAATGAGTTGGGCTCCAGACTTATTGAAACTACCAGAGACTCCAGGGCATCGATCTACTATTTACAAGACAACCAATTGGGAGATGATGGTAAGGGAAGGCGAAAGACATCAGGTAGATTTTTACAGAACTTAATTTGGTTGGGACACAAAGACAGGCTGGAAGGGTGAGGTATGAGGATCTGGTAGGGTGGAATATGAGGGACTGGAATGGTAGAGTATGAGGGATTAACAGGGTAGGGTATGAGGGACTAACAGGGTAGGGTATGAGGAACTAGAAGGGTAGGGTATGAGGACTGGCAGGGTGGGGCATAAGAGACTAACAAAACTGGGTAGAAGGGTGTGACAATCTCCTCTTCTACACTAATCACGCCACACGTTCTCCCTAAGTCATCAAAAAATATACATTTGTCATGGTGTTCAAAAATTCCTCTTTTACCAACACAAGCTCTCGTTCTTGTAGCCATTGTGATTTAGGCTGAGGGGATAGAGAGATATAGTGAAAGAAGTAGGAACAGATAAAGAGAATGACAGACATAGATATGAGGATATAATAATTGTGGAAGGGGAAGGAAAGAGGAGGTGGAGATAGTGGTAGAGGAAGCAGGGAAGGAGAGTAGGGGAGAGAGAGTGATGATATATTAAGGTTAATAGAGACAAGGGGGGATAGGATAGGTAAAGAGGATACGACAGGGCAGATTTAATCTAATTTCATGGGTAAGAGATGGCAGGAAACCTAGTGAGTGAGTGAGTGGGACAACCATTGATCGTGATCACGCCCCAGTCCACAAGATCGTACACACAAGATAGTCAAAGGAACAGAGGGAACATATTCGGCTTGTTGTCGAACACTTGAATCAAAGGAGCAATAAGTTATTACTGAGTCACTGCACGTTGACTACATATTATAGTGTTTGTAAAGATCTTTCTTGTTACACTGGTCGAGAAGATCAGATAGCGACCGTACGTGAGCTGTGGCTCATATCTACAGAACCTCGACCATATTAGTTGGTAAAATTGTCTTCGTTTTCTTTGGTGAGTGATCGTGTATTTCCAGATGTAATAACTGAAATGTGTTCAGTGTCTCCAGCAGGACCCGGCTGTACTCTCTTATTGCTGGGACCTCTATCAATCTGCCTACACGAATATCAATAAGACCCGTTTCAACTTCTCTACAAACTTTAAGAGCGTTCGGTCGAGGAGTTCAGGTACGAAAAAAGTATGTTAAGTGAGAATAAATTAACACGAGGCCAGTCAGTGTGTCAAAACAAGGTCGGGCCCACATCAACTGGCAATATAATCACATAAGGCGGATCATGACGATAACACATTTGTGCTTATTGTTTCATCAAAGTACTTAGGCAACATGTTAAATCTATTGTTTGTGTGAAAGTAAAAGGAGAAGCTGTACAGGTTGATCCACAGTTCCTGTTTCAACATCTAACAAAAGCATCAGGGAGAGTGTAAGGCAGGTGAGTAGTGTAACCACCCACTGTACTCTCAAGGGTCTGGCCTAAGAAACACCTTATGGACTATGAGCTGTACACTGCTGCATCACATTAACCACTAGGAGTTGTAAACAAACACTCCAAAAGTGCCTTTATGGAGGAGACCGATGAATTTCCAAATGAACACTGTGACTCCTGTTGTCTCGGTAGGGTCGTCAAAATCCTTTGTCTGTTGTGTCATATCGTCTAACACAAAATCGTAAACATACTTTTTGGAGCGTATCTACATCTTACAGCATGATGACACTAAATGGCCGCCTTAAAATGTTATTCGTAAAGACTTAATTATCCAATGAAAAAATTCACCCACTAAAATTTAAGATCACGTTGAAGATAAACTCATTAAAGTTTTATACTGTACTATAATGGAAATTAAAGTTCACTCACTCGCACTCTTGGGCAGAAATTATAATTTAAGTTCTCATTTTAGAACAGTCTTGGCTGTTTTTAGGTCCTGCTATGGTTACTGTCTGAGTCATAATCAACCTCACTTGGCATCTTCTATTTCATTTTGGCGCATTTCATGTTGGTGTATTTCATGTTGGTGTATTTCATGTTGGTGTATTTCATGTTGATGATCACCTGCCACCCACCAGAGACTTGGGAAGGTTAGAAATAGTGTCATCTCTGTGTTTTATGACGTCTTTGAGGTTTATATCTTCACCTCACCTCCTGAACCACAATCCTCAAGACGGACCATTTCTTACCCCTGGTCGTCTTCTTAGCTAATCAGGCTTATTTAATTCTTCTCTCACAGCGCTGCGCCCCCTGGCGAGAAACTCTCCCTCATTTCTTGTAACTTTTAGAGAAGGAAAGTTTATTCTCAACTGGTTGTACAGATGAAGCGTCACAACTTCTCGATATCTTTGCATTGTGATTATAATGCCAACGTGTCTGAGTCGTGTATTTGTTTATAAACTTAATGGAATAATATTTACCCAAGTTTAAGAGGCACTAAAGACATTATAATGGCTGGATATTTCAAATTATCTGCATCTCTTGAATCACTTGAATCAGGAGTGAGAAAATGAAATTAAAACAAAAAAGAATTGTAAGTGAATGAAATATCGAAATCCTTGAAAAAACTAAATTTCTTAAAACAGTAATGGACTAAGACAGCAGTGGAAGGTAAGGAGATTGGTGGAAAAGAAAGGAGAAGACCGAAGGAGGAAGGTAAAAGGAGGGAAGATGGAGGGGTAAAATAAAGGGGAAAGGAAGATGAAGGGGGAAGAAATGAATGGGGGAGATGGAAGGGAGGAAGAAGGGAAGGAAGATGAAGGGGTAAGATGGAGGAGAAAGACGATGGGGAGAAGAAGATGAAGGAGAAGATGAAAGGTGGAAGATGAAAGGCAGGAAGCGACAGTGCAAAATAGATCGGCAAGAGACACAGTTGTACCAGAGGTGGTAAAAATATACACCAGGAAGGAATCAGGTGTGGCAATGTAATACACTCTCTCTCTCTCTCTCTCTCTCTCCATATTATGTTGCTCAGATTTCTCTCTCTTTTTCTAAAAATACAAAACTCAACTCAATAAAGGCAACACATGTACTGTACAATGACTCCCAGTGTATTATAGCATCAACATTATTATATAAGAGTATATATTATACTTAAGCCCCCCCCCAGGTATCGCCGGGATGGTTAATCTTCAGGTGGGATACGCTGGGCGGCGAGGGGAGTGACAATCTACCTGTGTCATTAAGGTCTCTGTTACCTTTTCCTGGGGCGACACTTCAGGTGAGTTATTATATAAAAAAGAGACTCACTTTATACAATACATGAAAAAATAACACCACCATTTAACTTACATAAATTAACACACAATACAGTACTGAATGCCTAACTAGCTTAGCTCCCCCCACCCCAGCCTCCCTTGAGCGAGCAGGAGCGTGCTGTGTATGGCCACCACCCCAACCAATCACCTCGACTCAGCTAGGTGGACAGCCCACCTGCTATTACTCCCTACTACTTTACTTCCCGTTTCTATTCTTTCCTTCTCTCTTTCCTCTCCTCTCTCATGGCAAAGTCATTTCCCACTTTACTTCATCATCGTTACTCAGTAAGACAGCAGTAGACCACGACGCTTAACACTGTACCTGCCTGACTCTGGTGTTACCTGTACTGTGTTAATTGGCTTGAAGAACATACAACTCTAAAACGTGATATGAATTGTTAATTTTCATAGGAAGATGAACTAGACAAAAAACGACCTTTATAACTAAATGTCAGACCAAATACTGTCAAGAGGTGTGAACAGCTTCCATATGGAGAGGAGAGGATCTTTAATTGAAGTCTAATGTGTCACTTCACGCAATAACTCTGTGGGGTGGACACATCGACAACACAAGAGTGACCGACATATAAACACTTCCGAGACAACGATAACTAATGACTTTTTTTGTTTGTCCTTTCAGAACAAAGTTCACTCCTGGGATTATCTCTCATAAACGAAGCATCACCAAGCACAAGCACCACACACCTGTATAGGCCTTCAGTATCGTCAACCAGCAACTGTCTATATGATAATAGTCCAGACAAAACCTTGCTTTTACTTTAACCCGGAAATAAACATCGACAGGTTTATTATAAATAATTATGACGACAGTAAGTTTTCAAGGTTCAAGTGTCCTTATTTCCTGCCAATGGTTCCAGGAAAACCTTAAAACTTACAATTAATAAATAATTAAAGATTTTTGTTTCTTGTATCTATATATATAAAACAAAGAAGTATGTATTTTTGTTTGTGTGTCCGCACGAGAATCTCGGAAACTACTATACCGATCTGTAGTGATGATGGATGGTGTTATATGTAGTGATGATGGATGGTGTTATATGTAGTGATGATGGATGATGTTATATGTAGTGATGATGGATGGTGTTATATGTAGTGATGATGGATGATGTTATATGTAGTGATGATGGATGGTGTTATATGTAGTGATGATGGATGATGTTATATGTAGTGATGATGGATGGTGTTATATGTAGTGATGATGGATGATGTTATATGTAGTGATGATGGATGATGTTATATGTAGTGATGATGGGTGGTGTTATATGTAGTGATGATGGATGATGTTATATGTAGTGATGATGGGTGGTGTTATATGTAGTGATGATCTATCTTCTATCGATATAAAACAAAGAAGTATGTCTGTTTGTGTGTGTGTGTGTGTGTTTGCTTGTGTGTCCGCACGAGAATCTCGAAAACTACTCTACCGATCTGTAGTGATGATGGATGATGTTATATGTAGTGATGATAGATGGTGTTATATGTAGTGATGATGGATGGTGTTATATGTAGTGATGATGGATGATGTTATATGTGTTATAAGTGTTTAAATAACATGGTAGATATTACTGAGCCTTCATCAGGGTTGGTGCCTCCCTCCAGGTTCCCAGAGGTACAACTATTGGTGACATTTTCTTATTCGATGGCAGCAGTTGAGTTAGATTCATTGGTTGGGAGGTACAGACAGAGTGTAAGTAGCTGTGGAAGTTTCGCGCTCCCTGATGTCGCCCAAATTGTCATAATTGAAGGTAACTGACTTGGCAACGGTAGTGCGTACGTTGGTCTTCTTAAGGATAGAGGCGGGTTGTTGGTCGGCAACATTGGATAGAACAATGAACTCAGCAGCTTGGCGGTCAAGGTTGTTCAAGGTACCATGGGCACTGTAGTAGTTAACTTCCAGCTTGTTAGTTGATTTTCGGCTGCGGCCAATGCTGTCACCATCCAATCGTCCAACAGCCTTATCACAGGAGGCTTCGTCAAAGTATCGGATGTATGCGAAGCCATAGTGTTCATTTTTGTTGTCTTTTGCGGGCATCACAAATAGGTCGATCTGTCCACATTCCTCAAACAATGGTCGAATCTGCTTAGGGGCCACACCAGGGTAGATGTTTGTTGCAACCACCACAAAGCTGGTGTCGAAGTCTACAACGAAATCCTTGCAAGCCTTCACCTCCACCTCAGACACCTTCGATACAGTGCGTCGGAACACCATTGTGATGTACTGACACTAACAGCTCTCTCACTGAGGTCAAATCAAAATTTGACCATACAGAAAGAATTACAGTTTAATAAGGTTGGAATTTAAAGAAATTGACAACAAAATGAAGCTCTGTTTATCACTATAGTGATGAGGGATGGTGTTGTGGTGAAGATGGATGGTGTTATAATATGTAGTGATGATGGATTGGTGTTATATGTAGTGATGAAGGATGGCGTTATATGTAGTAATGATGGATGGTGTTATATGTAGTGATGATAGGAGGGTAATATATGTAGTGATGATGGATGGTGTTATATATAGTGATGATGCATGATGATATATGTAGTGATGATGGTTGGTGTTATATGTAGTGATGCTGGATGGTGTTATATGTAGTGATGATGGATAGAGTTATATGTAGTGATGATGGATGATGTTATATGTAGTGATGATGGGTGGTGTTATATGTAGTGATGTTGGATGGTGTTATATGTAGTGATGATGGATGATATTATATGTAGTGATGATAGGATGGTTCTATATGTAGTGATGGATGGTGTTATATGTACTGATGATGGATGATGTTATATGTAGTGATGATAGGATGGCTTTATATGTAGTGATGATGGATGGTGTTATATGTAGTGATGATGCATGATGTTATATGTAGTGATGATGGTTGGTGTTATATGTAGTGATGCTGGATGGTGTTATATGTAGTGATGATGGATAGAGTTATATGTAGTGATGGATGATGTAATATGTAGTGATGATGGGTGGTGTTATATGTAGTGATGTTGGATGGTGTTATATGTAGTGATGATGGATGATATTATATGTAGTGATGATAGGTTGGTTTTATATGTAGTGTTGATGGATGGTGTTATATGTAGTGATGATGCATGATGTTATATGTAGTGATGATGGGTGGTGTTATATGTAGTGATGCTGGATGGTGTCATATGTAGTGATGATGGATGGAGTTATGTGTAGTGATGATGGATGATATTATATGTAGTGATGATGGTTGGTGTTATATGTAGTGATGTTGGATGGTGTTATATGTAGTGATGAAGGATGGTGTTAGTGAAGATTGTGAAGTAAGATGTAGTGAAGATTGTGAAGTGAGGTATAGTGAAGATTGTGAAGTGAGATGCAGTGAAGATTGTGAAGTGTAGATGTGGTGAAGATTGTGAAGTGAGATGTAGTGAAGATTTTGAAGTGAGATGTAGTGAAGATTGTGAAGTGAGATGTAGTGAAGATTGTGAAGTGACATGTAGTGAAGATTGTGAAGTGAGATGTAGTGAAGATTGTGAAGTGAGATGTAGTGAAGATGTGAAGTGAGATGTAGTGAAGATTGTGAAGTGAGATGTAGTGAAGATTGTGAAGTGAGATGTAGTGAAGATTGTGAAGTGAGATGTAGTGAAGATTGTGAAGTGAGATGTGGTGAAGATTGTGAAGTGAGATGTGGTGAAGATTGTGAAGTGAGATGGTGAAGATTGTGAAGTGAGATGTGGTGAAGATTGTGAAGTGAGATGTGGTGAAGATTGTGAAGTGAGATGTAGTGAAGATGTAAGTGAGATGATTGTGAAGTGAGATGTAGTGAAGGTTGTGAAGTGAGATGTAGTGAAGATTGTGAGTGAGATGTAGTGAAGATTGTGAAGTGAGATGTAGTGAAGATTGTGAAGTGAGATGTAGTGAAGATTGTGAAGTGAGATGTAGTGAAGATTGTGAAGTGAGATGTAGTGAAGATTGTGAAGTGAGATGTAGTGAAGATTAAGAAGTGAGATGTAGTGAAGATTGTGAAGTGAGATGTAGTGAAGATTGTGAAGTAAGATGTAGTGAAGATTGTGAAGTGAGATGTAGTGAAGATTGTGAAGTGAGATGTGGTGAAGATTATGAAGTGAGATGTAGTGAAGATTGTGAAGTGAGATGTAGTGAAGATTGTGAAGTAAGAAGTGGTAAAGATTGTGAAGTAAGATGTGGTAAAGATTGTGAAGTGAGATGTAGTGAAGATTGTGAAGTGAGATGTAGTGAAGATTGTGTAGTGAGATGTAGTGAAGATTGTGAAGTGAGATGTAGTGAAGATTGTGAAGTGAGATGTAGTGAAGATTGTGAGTGAGATGTAGTGAAGATTGTGAAGTGAGATGTAGTGAAGATTGTGAAGTAAGATTATTAAGTAAACTGTAGTAATTGAGGTTAAACGAACGCGGGTTATTCTGTAGTGTATCCGTGTCTTGTTAACGTGGAACCAACATGGCGGTGGTTCTCAATATAGATACGTTATTTTGCCGGGAATTTCTGTCAAAACGAAATATGAATCAACCATATTTAGCCTAAATTAACCTAGCGGCTTTATTATATATTCTAAGATGTTTAAGTTGGATAGATCAGATCAGGTTAGGTAAAGTCAGGTTGGGTTAGGTTAGGTTAGTTTTGTTAATTTTGCCAGTTAGAGGCTAGTTTATTGTGCCCCCCATACTCATCCTGTGAGCGGTAGTGCAAAGAGATTACAAAGTGGTGTTAGATGAGGTAGGTGGTTAAGTTAAGTTTCAATAGGTTAGGTTAGATTACGTCAGGTTGGGTTAAGTTAGGTTAGGTAGGTAATAAGTAGATAGGTTACGGTCGGTAGGTGGGAAAGTTAGGTTAGGTAGGTAATAAGTAGATAGGTTACGGTCGGTAGGTGGGAAAGTTAGGTTTGATTAGGTTAGCTTATGTCAGACGGGGAGGTTAGGTTCGATTATGTCAGGTTAGGTTCGATTATGTCAGGTTAGGTTAGATTACGTCAGGTTAGGTTAGATTATGTCAGGTTAGGTTAGATTATGTCAGGTTAGGTTAGATTATGTCAGGTTGGGTTAGATTATGTCAGGTTAGGTTAGATTATGTCAGGTTAGGTTAGATTATGTCAGGTTAGGTTAGATTACGTCAGGTTAGGTTAGATTACGTCAGGTTAGGTTAGATTATGTCAGGTTAGGTTAGATTGTATCAGGTTAGGTTAGATAATGTCAGGTTAGGTTAGATTGTGTCAGGTTTGGTTAGATTATGTCAGGTTAGGTAAGTAGGTGGAGGTGGGTAAAAAAGGTTAGGTTAGGTCGGCAGGTTTTAGTGTAGGAGCTTAAGTAATCCCGTAAAAATTTCATGTTAATTTTTGACACCATACATCGTAATAATCCTTATAATCTATGATAAGGAACTGTGGTGTAATTTTTTCTGAACGGTTTATTATAAGTTTCATGCCATTAAAGAAGTTTTATCAAAGAGCGGCGTAATGAACCACAGACGTATTACCATTAACTCCTAAGTAACTTAAAACATGACTAATAACCTATGAACATGTAGTATTATATCATTACAATTTAACGTAATATAATATGAATGCTGTTATAATATCTTAAGTGTGTTACAAACATGGTTGCTCATATATGCCATCCTGTCTCTGGCAAAGAAGAGATTGCAGTAAGTAAAATTAATTGCTAAAGACAAATACTGGAAATTAAACATATACTTATTACCATTATCTGAAAAGCTTAGAACCACCGTTTTATATTTATTAAAAGTTTGTAGTGTTATACATCATGTGTATACAAGTCACAAGTTATTATTTACGACATTGCTTCAGTCCTCGCCATCAGAGTCTTCTGTGTACAACAGATTCCTTCACCTTGTTTAGGCATTTCTCATCATCTGCTTGAAAGTTACACATCTCGGTGCATGTCATGCTATTCTTTCTGATTCTTTCTGTATGAACATGACAATAATCCACATTTCCTGACGCCACATCCACATTTAACAAGTTCTGTGATTGCTTCTGGAGCTGGTGGTTGGTCTGATATTACTAGTATGAAACAGTCATTGTCAATCTTCCAGCCATGCTCTAATTGTGAAAGCATTTCACTGTCTACATCACAAGACCACAGAAGAGCTTGATACCTTCCTCTCAATATATGATAATTTAGAGTTGCTGCAGTCGCTGGTAGTTCTCCAGCTTCTGCCTGCGTTATCTTGAAGAGATGCCATCTAAGTTTTGACAGTTTAGTGAAAGTCATTCGTGGACAGTAGAGCTTAAATACAAATTCCTCTAGACCAATATACTGTACATGTCTGCTGGAGGGCATTTGGTCTACTCAGCATCTTGAATGCATCTAGGACTCTTGTGTTAGATTTCATCAAAGTGCTCCAACATGCTTTCTTTCCTTTGCCAACAAATTTTCCAATGCAGTCAGATCCTGTGAAGGCATGAAAACCTGTAAGGCTCTCTGCCCAATGTGTCGTCGCTCACCAGTTCCTGTTATCATACTTGTATTTTCTCCAAGTTGAGGCTGCTTTAATATGCCAAACACATCAGTGTCTGGTGACTTGATATGTACAGTGCTGCCCTTCTGTGATGCATATACTGTATGTCCTGCTTAAGTTCTATAACTTGTGATAGCAATTTGATGGTTGAAGTCTTATTTGCTGCTTTCCACGACAGTAGATTAACCTTGGACAGCTTTTCCCAGATGCTCAATGGACCAACAATACGTTCCTTGACAAAATTTTCATAATTTTGTCTTCCAACTTCATATGCACATAGATTGTCATATTTGGCATTTTCTGGCATTACAGCTCCAGTTACCAAGTTTATAAGAGCATCATTTTCCTGGGATTACAGTCACCAATCACATTGTGTAGCTTCTGTACATCAGCATATTGACAGCTGACAATAGCTGTAGAGAGCTCATGCAGGCTCCTGTTCTTTGTAATCTTTATGAGTTTGATATTTTATGTAATGAACTTAATTTGAAAACCCAAATGGTAGTATATGATCTTTTATCACCTTAGACACTCTGTGCGTCATGCCTCTCAAGTGATTTTTTTCTTCTCTTACTTCTCTGGACAAATACGACCTTTATCCCATCAGAAAAAATATCACCATATATTTTCTTAATCTACAGGTGCCAAGGTTTAAAATGACGGATGGTGTTAAAAATTAACCTGAAATTTTTACGTGACCACATATTGTCTTGTTGGGTTTCTGAGAGAACCTCACGGCTAAATAGCGCCTCTGTATTGATAGCCGGTACATGTCGTAATATCCACCGCTCATAGTTAAATCTTTATGTCCGTTTATTTTGTCCTAATTTAAGTATCAAAGAGTGTTTTCATTTTTAAGTATCTTAAGCATCTTTTTTCCCCACTCCTAAGTATCTAAGTATGATTTATTTTCATTTATATGTAACTAACCATATTTTTGTTTTCATTATAAAATGTGATTGATATAGACAACAGAAGTAAATATCAGCTGGAGGTCGTAAACGAAGCTGATGTGAAGTATTTTGACTCACTGTTCCCACGAACTAATTGCTTCACTGGTTTATACCGAAGAAATAAAACCGCCAACGAACCATCCGATTCAAATGTGTCTTAGGCGATACAGGGTGTTTATGCGTCACTCTGATACCAAGAATGACTTTGTGTACTGTGGTGAAGCTGAGGGTAGGATAGGGTTGGGTTGGGTTGGGATGGGTTAGGATTACGCATGTGTAGGTATATTCTGTCGCATTTTATAGGTATCTTGCGTCTTTCTCTTTATTCCTTCTTTATCATGAGTATCTGTGCCTATTAATACACCACCTCGCAGGATAGTGGAAGAGGAATGGATAGTAACGAGATAATATTCTTCTTACATATACCTTAGCTTGATTACAGGTAACATCAGGTAGAAGTTACATGACTCTTAAGAGTTTTTCTCGACTTGGCTGATTCAACTGTAAGACTTGCTGTATTTATCCTTATTAAAATCCTCCACCTGTAAGACCATCCACTTGTAAGACTCTCCACTTGTAAAACCCTTTAGGGATTTGAAATACCTTCTCGTCTTGGCTCCACTAGTACTGTACACACCCTCTCTAGCCTTAGTTTACAGTAATGTTGAAGTATATAATGAAGACTCACAGCTCATGGGTTAGAAAAACAAAAGATGCTTGTTTTATTTATTTATTTATTTATTTATTTATTTATAGTTTATTTTAGAATCCCCGAAAGTTAGAACAAAATGGCTGACGGGACTCACAAGCGGGCGGTGTTTACAGTATGGACCAAGAATAAAAAAATAAATGAAAAATAAAATAAATAAATCGTAAATTGGTGCATTGTTTCTCCAGGGGTAATTATAGAAGTACAAATGTTCTCCAGCAGTGGGTAACGATCATAGTCACGTATAGAGCTTCCGACGCAGGTAGACTGATAGATGATAGATGTTTGTGGCACTTGAGGTGTTTAGGTTAGGTTTAATTAAAATGGTTTAGTTATAATAGTTATATTACGATAAGTTAAGTTGAATTTAGAACTTTTTATTTGCATATATCGTGTTTTAGAATGATTTGTTAGCTAATAAGTTGAATTTGGATACGTTTAGTTTAATTTAGATCATTTGATTTTACAAGGTCGTATTATAATGACTGGGAACCATATAGAAACCTGTTAGAGAAGTAAATATTTCTACGGCAGTGAATGAGTAGGTCAATAAGTGGTGTATAGAGCTGCTGACGCAACTTAAACGGTATATACTGTACATTATATGTTATCAGAGCTTTCCTGTTCTACGTAACCGCCTCCGTCGAAGTGTCTTAGTGGCTCATGTGAAGATTAGCCTCTAGTTTATTTAACCTCAAGATTAACTACACTGGCACTGCCTGACCTGACCTGACCTGACCTACCCTACCCTACCCTACCCTAACTTAATCTAACCTAACTTAACTTCCCATGTAGCGTTAGGTTAATCATTAGTTGAAATAAGCTGGGAGGGTTAATCTTCATGTAATCTATCTTAATTAACAATTTTGGTCAGGTGAGGCCTTCTTTACCTTACTCGAGAGCAGGAGGAGGAGGACTTGCTAACGCCTACAGATCATCGTCAACCAAGGCAGATATTGAATACCTTTTGTTTACCTTCGTGGCTTAAGAACACATCTTAACACCATAAGACTATTCGCCTCAATGCAATAATACAGTAATTGATTATTGTATTCTAATAAAATTTACGGTGTATCTTTTGAACCAGATTTATTGTTTGACTTTTGTGAATGAGAAACTGGTTGAGGTGTATTGTGGTAAACATCCTTAAGAGCAGCTCTGTGTGTTCTTACGACCTCAAAGTAACACAAAAGGTAGCCAATATCTACCCTTGGTCAGTTACTTTATGTAGATGCCAATTGTGTCATTTTTCTAGACTTAGTGCCCCCTGGAGGAGAAAGTAAATACAATGTTGATTTATTTTGGTCACAACACACGCTAGTAGATTATTTTTTCCTATTTAACTAAATAATTAACACTATGTAGCTAACTAATTATATAACTCAAAGATGGTAACCAATATGGCGTCGATATTGTTCACATACTCTATGATTAATAGATGTATTGTCTGTTTAATTTTAGGGAAGAATTTAATTTATAAACTTGAGAATCTGGATACAGGAGTTTTGTCTTTGCGCGCGCGCGCGCGCGCGCGCGCGTGTGTGTGTGTGTGTGTGTGTGTGTGTGTGTGTGTGGTGATGATGATGACGGATACTTTCCTCTGCAGTGAAAAAAATATCTTGACATTGCAAAGTTTAACTGTAAGCCGAGGGAACGTTTGTAATGTGACTTATTATGTGAAATTGTAACTTGAAATTCTTTGTGAAAAAATATTTCCCTATAAAGTTTGGCAGTAAATGAAGTATTACATCAAGGTGTAACTTGTAGTTCCTTGTGGAGTAAATTACCTAAGTGGACGATACAGCTACTCCAGGGTGTAAGACCTAGAGTAGAAAGTCTTAAGACCTTACCTGAGGTTGAAAGACTCTTATAGTGGAACGTCTTAGGTATTGAAACTTAATTACAGTAAATAAAATATAATCTACCTAAACATTCCTTCACCTGGCGACAACTAATGATACAGGTGGTGCAATAGCTCTTTAAAATTCCTCCGTTTGATATAATAATGACCACACATGAACTTATAATGTGCAATATCTTGATAACACATTAGCTGCAACATTACACATAGTCCAGTGTATGTGTAGTGAGGGACATCTACCTAAATGAGTTACAGAATGTGGAGTTGAGGCAAAAAAATGTTGGGACATGTTTGAGATCATCAGTTGAGCCAAACGTTTATACTCAATATTGTTTTAATGGTATTTTAGAGCGACCGAAAATGTAAACAAAATGGCCGGCAAGGCTCGGGGGATCCACGAGTCCTCTTATGAAGGATCGACAATAAATGAAAACAAATCAGATTAATTTAAACACATTTCCAAGAGTATTAGATCCTGTAAAGAGAGAAAATTAATACTTGATATTTGTAGAAGCTTTTTTTTTCGTCCGCTTTCGTCTTGGTTAAAACAATTGTGGTGGTGTTACCTGTTCCAAACGGTAGACATCAAGGAAATGGATCAAGACCTTAATACTCAAAGGTACACATGATGATTTGTTCCCAAGTCCGAGGATTTACTTCACAAAACAGATTAACTTTAGGACACAATGATGGCGAACAAAATAACATCAACATTGCGTACAGCACATATCTTGCTTTGACTCTTAACTCTTGTAATTTTTCGTAATGTTAGTGAATGAAATTGAGGTTCTTAGCATATTTTCCTGTTTTTCTTTCTAATCAAGTGTAAAGGAAGATGTACTGTTTATTGATGGATTTGGTGATGTCTTAATAGTGTATTAGTGTGTTAATATTACACAGGTTTGGTATAGTGGTGACGGTAATGTAGTGTAGTAAGATTTTAACACATGGAGGTGAATTTGTCTTTTATGTTGAGGATTTAAGAACATAAGAACAGCTGAGGATTTAAGAACATAAGAACATAAGAAAATAAGGAGTCTGCAATAGGCCGGTTGGCCTGTGCATGACAGCTCCTGTCGAGAGTTATTACCACTCTCTATCATCCATGAATCTATCTAGCCTCCTTTTGAAACTTTCCAGAGTTCCCGCACTTACTACAAAGTTGCTAAGCTTGTTCCACTCGTCCACCACCCTATTTGTGAACCAGTTTCTTCCTATCTCCCTCCTAAACCTAAACTTATCCAACTTGAATCCGTTGCTGCGAGTCCTATCCTGCTCGGATATTATAAGAACTTTATCTATATCTCCTTTATTGATTCCTTTCACCCACTTAAATACTTCTATCATATCTCCCCGCACTCTTCGTCTTTCTAGGGACTGCAAGTTAAGTTTCTGTAACCTATCCTGATATGGAAGGTTTCTAAGTCCCGGAATCATTTTTGTCATTCTTCGCTGCACCGACTCTAGTGAATTTATATCCATTCTATAATAGGGGCACCAGAACTGAACCGCATAATCGAGGTGCGGCCTGATTTGTTAAAGGGAAGATCTGGTGGACGGGGATAATTGTCTGGTTGTGATGGACACGGCTCACCTAACCTAACTCAATCTAACCTAACCCAACCCAACCTAACCCAACCTAACCCAACCCAACCTAACCTAACCCCTATATATGTGTGAGATAAGGTTCTGATTCAAGAACAAGATGCACAAGTTCGAATCCAAATTGAGCTGTAGGGTTTGTTGACTTATTCGGGGCTTCACATTCATAAAACTCTCAAATGGGATACGACTAAACCCGAAGCCCCATCTTCCGTCGGTCGGTCGTTGGTGTCAGGTCAAAGTTCAGTTTGTAGTTCACCTCCTGTGATATGTGTCATTTATCGAAACGAAACATGAGGTTAACGTGAAAACAAAACCTCGAAGCAACACGTATAAACAGGGTCGAGTTTTCATCGGATTTTACGTCATGAAATTTTCCATCTTGAGAGAGAGAGAGAGAGAGAGAGAGAGAGAGAGAGAGAGAGAGAGAGAGAGAGAGAGAGAGAGAGAGAGAGAGAGAGAGAGAGAGAGATTGATTGATTCCGATGCTGAAATTAACACTAAAATTTTATACTGTAAATGAGATAAATGCAGGTAAGGTTGGCGTATGGCATTATTGAAGGACGATCACAGAAATGTTTTACCTGTTTCCTGTGATGTAAGTCCAAAATGGTGTTAATTGTCATGGGTTTATACGTCCAAAATGTTCTTCATATCGTAGGGTTTTACATCCAAATATGCCATCCAAGTCCATATGTCCATTCATCCAGTTAGCTGTTTATCCATCCACCGATTCACCCACCTACCCATCTCTCATCCCATTCAGTCACCCATCTACCCATCTATCCTCCCATTCAGTCTCCCATCCATCCATCCATCCATCCTTCCATCCATCACACGAGGAATAGAATGACCCACTTATAATTTTTCTCTTTCCTGCTGCACTAAGGATCAACCACCCAGAGTGGTATGGCTACCCTGAGTAAGTACACTCTGTATTCCTCCTTTACTCTATTGTGGGTGTAGGTGGTGGGTAGTGTGTGTTTGTGGGTGTAGAACGTGGATAGTAGGTTTGTTTGTGGGTGTAGGGCGTCGATAGTAGGTTTGTTTGTGGGTGTAGGGAGTGGATAGTAGGTTTGTTTGTGGGTGTAGGGAGTGGATAGTAGGTTTGTTTGTGGGTGTAGGGAGTGGATAGTAGGTTTGTTTGTGGGTGTGGGGCGTGGATAGTAGGTTTGTTTGTGGGTGTAGGGAGTGGATAGTAGGTTTGTTTGTGGGTGTGGGGCGTGGATAGTAGGTTTGTTT
>NW_024744480.1:0-20613 GCF_018991925.1 Homarus americanus
CTGACACTCCCAGGTACCTCTGACACTCCTAGGTATTCCTCTGACACTCCCTGGTACACCTCGACACTCCCAGGTACACCTCTGACCTCCCAGGTCACACCTCTGACAATCCCGTGCTCTTGTGACACTCCCAGGTACCTCCGACACTCCAAGGGACACCTCTGACTCTAGGTACACCTCCGATATTCCCAGGTACACCTCCATATTCCAGGCACACCTCCGATATTCCCAGGTACACCTCTGATACTCCCAGGTACACCACAGACATCCCAGGTACACTTCTCACACTCCCAGTTACACCTCTGACCTCCTAGGTACTTCTCTGTCCTCCTGATACACCTCTAACACTCCCAGGTGCACACCGCTGACACTCCCAGGTACACCATGACACTGCCAGGTACACCTCCAGAGACACTGCAGGTACACCTCAGACTGCAACCAGGTGCACCTCCAGACACTCCCAGTACACCTCTGACACTCCCAGGCCACTCTTACTCCCAGGCACACCTCGACACTCCCAGGTACACCTCTGACACTCCCAGGTGCACCTCCGACACTCTCCAGGTACACCTCTGACACTCCCAGGCACACCTCTGACCTCCCAGGTACTCCTGACACCTCCAGGTACACCTCTGACACTCCCAGGTACACCTCCACACCTCAGGTACCTCTGACACTCCTAGGTACTCCGCTGACACTCCAGGTACACCTCTGACACTCCCAGGTGCACACCTCCGACACTCCCAGGCACCTCCAACACTCCAGGTGCACTTCTCCACACTCCCAGTGCCTTCTTACCTCCAGGACCTCCGACACTCCTGATACACCTCTAACACTCCCAGGTACACCGTTGACACTCCCAGGTACCGCTGACGCTGGCCAGGTACACCTCTAACACTCCCAGGTACTCCACTGACCTCCCTGTTACACCCCGACCTCCCAGGCACACCTCCTGACACTCCCAGGCCTGAACACTCCCAGGTACACCTCCGACCTCCCTGATACCTCTAACACTCCCAGGTACACCGTTGACACTCCCAGGTACACCCTGACCCTGGCAGGTACACCTCCACTCCCAGGTACTCCCTGACACTCCTGTTACCCCTGACCTCCCAGGTACACCTCTGACACTCCCAGGTACACCGTTGACACTCCCAGGTACACCTCTGACACTCCCAGGTACACCTCTGATACTCCCAGGTACACCTCTGACACTCCCAGGTACCTCTGACCTCCCAGGTACTACGCTGACATTCCGTGAGAAACCTCTGACACTCCAGGTACACCTCCGACACTCCTCAGGTACACCTCCCCGACACTCCCAGGTACACCTCTGACCTCCCAGGTACTCTACTGACATTCCCTGGTACACCTCTGACACTCCCAGGTACCTCAGACACTCCAGGTACACCTCTGACACTCAAGGTACCTCCGATTTCCCAGTATACCTCCATTCCCAGGTACACCTCCCGTATTCCCAGGTACACCTCAGACACTCCCAGGTACCTCAGACACTCCCAGCACACCTCTGACTCCAGGTATACCTCACACCTCCCAGGTACCTCCAACCTCCAGTGACACCTCCCAGGTACCTCATACACTCCCAGGCACACCTCCCCACACTCCCAGGTACCGTCCGACACTCTCAGGTACACCTCCCCAGCCTCCCAGGTACACCTCTGACCTCCCAGGTACTCTCTGACATTCCTGGTACACCCTCTGACACTCCCAGGTACACCGCTGACACTGCCAGTACACCTCCAGCTCCCAGTTACACCTCCAACACTCCATGTGCCTTCTCAAACTCCCAGGTACACCTCCCACACTCCCAGTACACATGTGACACTCCCAGGTACACTTCCTGACACTCCAAGGTACCTCACACTCCCAGGTACACCTCTGACCTCCCAAGTACTCCACTGACATTCCCTGGTTCATCTGACCTCCCAGGTACGTCCGACACTCCCAGATACACCTGTGACACTCCCAGGTACATCTCTGACACTCCCAGGTACACCTCTGACACTGCCAGTACACCTCTCAATCCTGGCACCTCTGACACTCCAGGTACACCTCCGATATTCCCAGGTACCTCCGATATTCCTAGGTACCTCCCGATACTCCCAGGTACACCTTTGACTCCCAGGTACTCACTGACACTCCTGGTACACTCCTGACACTCCTGGGTACACGTCCGACCTCCCAGATACACCACTGACACTCCCAGGTACATCTCTGACACTCACAGGTACACCTCTGACACTCCCAGGTACACCTCTGACACTCCAGGGTATACCTCTGACACTCCCAGGTACTCCTCTGAGACTCCCAGGTACACCTTTGAGACTGCAAGGTACTTCACTGACACTCCCTGGTATACCTCCGACATTCCCAGGTACACCTCTGACACTCCCAGGTACACCTCTGATACTCCCAGGTACACCTCTGACACTCCCAGGTACACCTCTGACACTCCCAGGTACTGCCTGACATTCGTGGAACCTCTGACACTCCCAGGTACACCTCCAGGCCTCTCAGGTACCTCTGACACTCCCAGGTACACCTCCTGACACTCCCAGGTACTCTGACATTCCTGGTACACCTCCTGACCTCCCAGGTACACCTCAGACACTCCAGGTACACCTCTGAGACTCCAAGGTACACTCTGACACTCCCAGGTACACCACCTGACACTGCCAGGTACACCTCTGACACTCCCAGGTACCTCTGTCACTCCCTGATACGTCAACCTCCCAGGTACACCTTTGTCACTCAGGTACTCAGCTGACATTCCCTGGTTAACCTCTGACACTCCCAGGTACATGTCTGATACTCCCAGATACACCTCTGACACTCCCAGGTACACCTCTGACACTTCCAGGTACACCTCTAACACCCCAGGTACCCACTGACACCCCTGTTACACCCCTGACACTCCCAGGTACACCTCCTGACACCCCAGTACACTGCAGACACTCCCAGGTACACCTCTGACAATCCTAGGTACACCCCGACACCCCAGGTACACATCTCACACTCCCAGGTACACCTCCGACACTCCCAGTTACACCTCTGACACCCCAGACACCTCTGACACCCCAGGTACACCTCTGACTCACCCAGGTACACCTTTGACACTCCCAGGTACTCTACTGACATCCCTGGTACACCTCTGACACTCCCAGGTACACGGCCACTGCCAGGCACACCTCCGACACTCCCAGGTACACCTCCAACACTCCCAGGTACACTTCACACCCAGGCACACTCTTACACCCCAGGTACACCTCCGACACTCCTGATACACCCTAACACTCCCAGGCACACCGTTGACACTCCCAGGTACACCGCTGACGCTGGCAGGTACACCCAACACTCCCAGGTACCCACTGACACTCCCTGTTACACCCCTGACACCCTGGGTACACCTCTGACACCCCAGGTACACCGCAGACACCCAAGGTACACCTCTGACACCTTGATACTCCCCAGACACCCCAGGCACACATCTACACTCCCAGGTACACCTCCGACACCCCAGTTACACCTCTGACACTCCCAGTTACACCTCTGACATCCCAGGTTCACCTGTGACTCACCCAGGTACACATTTGACACTCCCAGGTATCACTGACATTCCCTGGTACACCTCTGACACTCCCAGGTACACCTCCGATATTCCCAGGTACACCTCCGATATTCCTAGGTATCCTCCGATACTCCCAGGTACACCTTTGAGACCCAGGTACCACTGACACCCCTGGTACACCTCTGACACTCCCAGGTACACGTCCGACACTCCCAGATACCCACACTGACACTCCCAGGTACATCTCTGACACCCCAGGTACACCTCTGACACCCCAGGTACACCTCTGACACCCAGGGTACACCTCTGACACTCACAGGTACTCCTCTGACACCCCAGGCACACCTCTGACACTCCCAGGCACCTCTGACACCCAGGCACTCTGACACTCACAGGTACTCCTCTGAGACTCCCAGGTACACCTTTGAGACTGCAAGGTATCACTGACACTCCCGGTACACCTCTGACATTCCCAGGACACCTCTGACACCCAGTACACCTCTACTCCCAGGTACACCTCTGACACTCCCAGGTACACCTCTGACACCCAGGTACACCTCCGACACTCTCAGGTACACCTCTGACACCCAGGTACACTCTGACACTCCCAGGTACTCTACTGACATTCCCTGTACACCTCTGACACTCCCAGGTACACCGCTGACACTGCCAGGTACACATGTGACACCCCAGGTACACTTCTGACACTCCAAGGTACACCTCTGATACCCCAGGTACACCCTGACCTGCACACCTCTGACACTCCCAGGTACACCACCGACACTCTCAGGCACCTCTGACACCCCAGGTACACCTCTGACACCCCAAGTGCTCCACTGACATTCCCTGGTTCACCTCTGACACTCCAGGTGCACGTCCGACACTCCCAGATACACCTGTGACACTAGGTACATCTCTGACACTCCCATACACCTCTGACACTGCCAGGTACACCTCTCATAATCCCAGGTACACCTTTGACACTCCCAGGTACACCTTCGATATTCCCAGGTACACTCCATATTCCTAGGTACCCTCCGATACCCCAGTACACCTTTGAGACTCCCAGTACCCACTGACACTCCTGGTACACCTCTGACACCCAGGTACACGTCCGACACCCCAGACACCACTGACACCCCAGGTACACTTCACACCCCAGGTACACCTCTGACACTCCCAGGTACACCCTGACACTCCCAGGTACACCTCTTACACTCCCAGGTACTCTAGACTCCCAGGTACACCTTTGAGACTGCAAGGTACTTCACTGACACTCCCTGGTATACCTCTGACATTCCGAGGTACACCTCTGACACCCCAGGTACACCTCTGATACTCCAGGTACACCTCTGACACTCCAGGTCCGTCTCCGACACTCCCAGGTACAACTCCGACATCCCGGTAAACCTCGATACCCTAGGCACACGTCTGACGCTCCCAGGTACACCTCTGACATTCCCAGGCACCGACACCAGGTACACCTCTGATACCCCAGTACACCTCTGACACTCCCAGGTACACCTCTGACACTCCCAGGTACACCTCCGACACTCTCAGGTACACCTCTGACACTCCCAGGTACACCTCTGACACTAGGTACTCTACTGACATTCCCTGGTACACCTCTGACACTCCCAGGTACACCGCTGACACTCTACTGACATTCCCTGGTACCTCTGACCTCCCAGGTACAGCAACACTGCCAGGTACACCTCCGGCACTCCCAGGTACACCTCCAACACTCCCAGGTACACTTCTACCTCCCAGGTACCTCCGACACTCCCAGGCTATGTTAACCTCCCAGGTACACTTCTGACCTCCAGGTACACCTCTGCACCTCCCAGGTACACCTCTGGCACTCCCAATGCTCACCTGACATTCCTGGTTCTCTGGCACTCAGGTGCACGTCCGACACTCCCAGATACACCTGTGACACTCCCAGGTACACCTCTGACACTGCCAGGTACACCTCTGAGCACTGCCAGGTACACCTCTCTCAATCCCAGGTACACCTCTGACACTCCCAGGTACACCTCCGATATTCCCAGTACACCTCCGTATTCAGGTGCCTCCATTCCCAGGTACCTCCCGTCTCCCAGGTACACCTTTGAGACTCCCAGTACTCCACTGACACTCCCTGGTACACCTCCCAGCACTCCCTGGGTACGTCCGACTCTCCCAGATACACCAACCTCCCACGTACATCCCAACACCCCAGGTACCTCTGACACTCCCAGGACACACCTCTGACACTCCCAGGTACACCTCTGACACTCCCAGGTCTCCTCTGCGACTCCCAGGTACACCTTTGAGACTGCAAGGTACTTACTGACACTCCCTGGTGATACCTCTGACATTCCCAGGTACACCTCTGAGCACTCCAGTACACCTCTGATACTCCCCAGGTACACCTCTGACACTCCCAGGTCCGTCTCCGACACTCCCAGGACCAACTCCGACATTCCCAGGTAAACCTCCCGATACTCCTAGGTACACCTGACACCCAGGTACACCTCTGACACTCCTGGATATTCCTCTGACCTCCCTGGTACACCTCTGACCTCCCAGGTACACCTCTGAGCACTGCCAGGTACACCTCTGACAATCCCAAGTACTCTTGCACTCCCAGGTACACCTCCGACACTCCAGAGACACCTCTGACCTCCTAGGTACACCTCCGATATTCCCAGGTACACCTCCAATATTCCCAGGTACCTCCGATGTTCCCAGGTACCTCTGACACTCCCAGGTACACCACTGAATATCCCAGGTACACTTCTCACCTCCCAGTTACACCTCTGACACTCTAGGTACTTCTCTGTCACTCCCTGATACACCTCTAACACTCCCAGGTACACTGACACTCCCAGGTACACCGCTCCGGCACTGCCAGTTACACTCAGACACTGCCAGGTACACCTCAGACACTGCCAGGTACACCCTCAGACACTCCCAAGTACACCTCCTGACACTCCCAGGTACACTTCTTACACTCCCAGGTACACCTCCGACACTCCCAGGTACACCTCTGACACTCCCAGGTACACCTCCGACACTCCTCAGGTACACCTCTGACACTCCCAGGTACACCTCTGACATTCCCAGGTACTCCCATGAGCCTCCCAGGTACACCTCTGACACTCCCAGGTACACCTCCTGACACTCAAGGTACACCTCTGACACTCCCTAGGTACACCTCTGACAGTCAGGTACACCGCTGACACTGCCAGGTACACCTCGACACTCCCAGGACACCTCTGACACTCCTAGGTACACCTCCGATATTCCCAGGTACCTCAATATTCCCAGGTACACTTCCGTATTCCCAGATACACCTCTGACCTCCCAGGTACACCGCAGACATCCCAGTGCCTTCTCACTCAGTTACACCTCCGAACCTCCTAGGCACTTCTCTGTCACTCCTGATACACCTCTTGCTCCCAGGTACACCTGACACTCCCAGGTACACCTCTGACACTGCCAGGTACCTCTGACAATCCCAAGTACTCTTGTGACACTCCCAGGTACACCTGCGACACTCCCAGGGACACCTCTGACACTCCCAGGTACACCTCTGTCACTCCTGATACCGTCCACTCTCCCAGGTACACCTCCGACACTCCCAGTTACACCTCTGACACTCGCAGGTCCACCTCTCACACCCCAGGCACACCTCTCACACTCCCAGGTACACCTCTGACACTTCCAGGTACTCAACTGGACATTCCCTGGTACACCTCTGACACCCAAGGCACACCTCTGACACTCCCAGGCACACTCCGATATTCCCAGGTAACCCTCCGATATTCCCAGGCACACCTCCGATATTCCCCAGGTACACCCTGGAAACCCCAGGTACACCTCAGACACTCCCAAGCACCTCTGACACTCCCAGGCCTCCTGACACTCCCAGGCACACCTCCGACACCCCAGGCAAACTTTACACTCCCAGGCACACTCCGACACTCTAGGCACACCTCTGACACCTGCTGCACACCCCTGACATTCCCAGGCACACCTCTGACACCCCAGGCACACCACACCGCCAGGTACACCTCTGACACCCAAGGCACACCTCCTGACACCCCAGGCACACCTCTGACACTCCCAGGCACACCCTGACACTGCTGCCACACCTGACACTCCCAGGAACACCTCCGACACTCCCAGGCACACCTCTGACACTCCAAGGCACACCTCTGACACTCCCCAGGTACACCTCTGACACCCCAGGCACACCACTGACACTGCCAGGCACACCTCTGACACCCCAGGCACACCTCTGACACTCCCAGGTACACCACTGACACTGCCAAGCACACCTCCGACACCCCAAGCACCTGACACCCCAGGTACACTTTTCACACTCCCCAGGCACACCTGACACCCCAGGCAAATCCTACACCCCAAGCACACCTCCGACACCCCAGGCACACCTCTGACACCCCAGGCACACCTCCGACACCTCCAGGTACACCCCTGACACTCCCAGGTACACCTTCTGACACTCCTGGCACTACGCTGACATTCCGTGAGAAACCTCTGACACTCCCAGGTACAACTCAAGGACACTCAAGTACACCTCCGACACCCCAGGTAACACCTGACACCCCTGCACACCTTTCACACCCCAGGCACACCCCACACTCCCCAGGCACACTCTGACACTCCAGGTGCACCTCTGACACTCCAAGGCACCCCTGACACTCCAGGTACACCTCTGACACTCCCCAGGCACACCACTGACACTGCCAGGTACACCTCTGACACTCCCAGGCACACCTCTGTCACTCCCCTGACACACGTCCAACACCCCAGGCACACCTCAGACATACCCACTGACATTCCTGATACATCCCCTGACACTTCCAGGCACACCTCTGACACTCCCAGGTACACTTCTGGACACTCCCAGTTACACCTCACACTCCCAGGCACCTTGACACTCCCAGGCACACTTCTGTCACTCCCCTGATACACGTCCAACATTCACAGGTACAACTCTGACACTCCAGGCACTCAAATGAGATTCCCCTGGTACACCTCTGACACCCCAGGCACACGTCTGACACCCCAGACACCTTGACACTCCCAGGCACACCTCTGACAATTCCCAGGCACACCTCTGACACTGCCAAGCACACCTCCGACACCCCAGGCACACCTCTGACACTCCCAGGCACACCCTTTCACTCTTGCACACCTCCTGACACCCCAGGTAAATCTTTACACTTGTACACTTCTGACACCCCTGGGCACACCTCTACACCCCAGGCACTCCATGACACTCCCTGGCACACCCCTGACACTCCCCAGGTACACCTCTCGACACCCAGGCACACCTCACACTCCTGGCACACTTCTCACACTCCCAGGCACACCTCTGACACCCTTAGTACATCTCTGTCACCCCTGATACACTCCTAACATTCCCCAGGCACACTGACACCCCAGGCACACCTCTGACACTGCCAGGTACACCTCGGTGAAACCCCAGGCACACCTCTGACACTGCCAGGCACACCTGACACTCCCAGGCACACTTCAGACACTCCAAGCACACCTCACACTCCCAGGCATGCTCCTGACACCCCAGGCACACCTCCGACACCCCAGGCACACCTACACCCCAGCCACACCTCCGACACTCCCCAGGCACACCCTGACACCCTCAGGTACCCTCCCTGATACACCCCTAACTCTCCCAGGCACACCGCTGACACTGCTATACACCCCAGACACTGCCAGGCACACCTCAGGACACTGCCAGGCATACCTCAGACACCCCCAGGCACACTCTCAGATATTCCAAGGTGCCCCATGATGCCCCATGCACCCAGACACTTGCACACCTCTGACACTTGCACCTCAGACACTTCCAGGTACTCCATTGACATTCCCTGATACATCCCTGACACTCCCAGGCACACCTCTGACACTCCCAGATACACCCCAAACACTCTGCAGTTACACTTCTGCACTCCCCAGGCACACCTCTGACACTCCCAGGCACACCTCTGTTACTCCCTGACACGCCCAGCCATTCCCAGTTACACCTCTGACACTCCCCAGGCACTCAACTGACATTCCTGGTACACCTCTGACACTCCCAGGCACATCTGACACCCCAGATACACCTCTGACACTCGGCACACATCTGACACTCCATGCACCTCTGACACTCTGGTGTACCTCTGTCACCCTGATACACCCCTAACACCACCAGGCACACCGCTGACACTACCAGGCACACCGCTGACACTGTCAGGCACACCAGACACTGCCAGGTATACCTCAAACACTGCCAGGTACACCTGACACTGCACACCACCCTGACACTCCCAAGTACTCCACTGACATTCCCTGGCTCTACTCTGACACTCCCCAGGCACGTCCGCCGATTCGCAGATACACCTCACACTCTCAGGCACATCTCTGACACTCCCCAGGCACACCTCTGACACTGCCAGGCACACCTCGACACCCCAGGCACACCTCCAACACCCCAGGTACACTCCTCACACCCCAGGCACACCTCCGACACCCCGCACACATGTGACACTCTAGGCACACTTGACACCAAGGCACACCTCTGACACTCCCAGGCACACCCCTGGCACCCCAAGTACTCCACTGACATTCCCTGGTTCACCTCTGACACTCCCAGGTGCACACGTCCGACACTCCCAGACACACCTGTGACACTCCCAGGCACACCTCTGACACTGCCAGGCACACCTCTGACACTGCCAGGCACACCCCCTCTCAATCCCAGGCACACCTCTGACACTCCCAGGCACACCTCGATATTCCCAGGTACCTCCGATACTCCCAGGCACACCTTGAGACCCCAGGCACCCACTGACACCCCTGGCACACCTCTGACACCCCAGGCACACGTCCGACACCCCAGACACACCACTGACACCCCAGGCACTCTCTGACACCCCCAGGCACACCTCTGACACCCAGGTACACCTCTGACACTCCCAGGCACACCCTTGACACTCCCTAGGTACTCCCTGAGACTCCCAGGCACACCTTGAGACTGCAAGGTACTCACTGACACCCCTGGCATACCTCCTGACATTCCCCAGGCACACCTCTGACACTCCCAGGTACACTCTGATACTTCCAGGCACACCTCTTACACTCCCAGGTCCGTCTCCGACACTCGCACAACCCTGACATCCTCCGATACCCTAGGCACACGTCTGACACTTGGTACACTCTGACACCTAGGCATTCCTCTGACACCCTGCACACCCCTGACACTCCCAGGCACACCTCTGACACTGCCAGGTACACCTCTGACAATCCCAAGCACTCTTAGACACTCGGCCACCTCCACACTCCAGGACACCTCTGACACTCCAGGCACACCCATATCCCAGGCACACTCCAACATTCCCAGGTACACCTCCGATATTCCCAGGTACACCTCTGACACCCCAGGCACACCGCAGACATCCAAGGTACACTTCTCACACTCCCAGTTACACACCTCTGACACCTCAGGTACTTCTCTGTCACTCCCCTGATACACTCCCAACACTCCCAGGCACACCGCTGACACTCCCAGGCACACCGCTGACACTGCACACCAGAGACTGCCAGGCACACCTCCGACACTCCCAGGACACTGACACTCGCACACTCCTGTCACCCTGATACACGTCCACACTCCCCAGGCACACCTGACACCCCAGCCACACCTCTGACACTGCAGGTCCACCTCTGACACTCCCAGGCACACCTCTCACACCCCAGGCACACCTCTGACACCCCAGGCACTCAACTGACACCCCTGGTACACCTCTGACACTCCAAGGCACACCTCTGGCACCCAGGCACACCTTGATATCTCCAGGCACACCTGATATCTCTCAGGCACACCTGATATCTCTGCACACCCCTGGACACTTGCACACCTCAGACACCCCAAGCCACACCTCTGACACTTGCACCTCCGACACCCCAGGCACACCTCCGACACTCCCCAGGCAAACCCCACACCCCAAGCACACGTCCGACACTCCCAGGCACACCTCTGACACTCCAAGGCACACCTCTGACACTCCCAGGTACACCTTGACACTCCCCAGGCACACCACTGACACTGCCAGGCACACCTCTGACACTCCAAGGTACACCTCTGACACTCCCCAGGCACACCACTGACACTGCCAAGCACACCTCCGACACTCCCAGGAACACCTGACACTCTTGGTACACTTTCACACTCCCCAGGCACACCTCCGACCTCCCAGGCAAACCTCTACACTCCCACACACCTGACACCTCCTCAGGCAAATCCTCACACCCCAGGCACACCTCCGACACTCCCAGGCACACCTCTGACACTCCCCAGGCACACCTGACACACCAGGCACACCTTCTGACACTCCCAGGCACACCTCTGACACTCCCAGTACCACGCTGACATTCCGTGAGAAACCCTGACACTCCCCAGGCACACCTCCGACACTCCCCAGGCACACCTCTGACACTCCCCAGGCACACCTCCGATATTCCAGGCACACCGGACACCCCAGGCACACCCTAGACACCCCCATGTACACCTCTGACACTCCCTGCAGGCATACCTGACACTCCCAGGCACACCTCCGACACTCCCCAGGCACACTTCTACACTCCCAGATACACCTCCTGACACCCCAGGTACACCTCTGACACTCCCAGGCACACCTCCGACACTCTCAGGCACACCTCTGACACTCCCCAGGCACACCCCACACCCCAGGCACTCCACTGACATTCCCTGGCACACCCCTGACACCCCAGGCACACCGCCGACACCCAGGCACACCCGACACCCCAGGCACACCCAACACCCCAGGCACACCTTCTCACACTCCCCAGGCACACCTCCGACACTCCCAGGCACACATGTGACACCCCAGGCACACTTCTGACACTCCAAGGCACACCTCTGACACTCCCAGGTACACTCCGATATTCCCCAGGTACCCTCCGATATTCCCAGGCACCCTCCGATACCCCAGGCACACCTTTGAGACTCTGAGGCACCCACTGACACTCCCTGGTACACCTCTGACACTCCTAGGCACACGTCCGACACTCCCAGATACACCACTGACACTCCCAGGTACATCTCTGACACCCCCAGGCACACTCCTGACACTCCCAGGCACACTCCTCTGACACTCCCCAGGCACACCTCTGACACTCCCAGGTACTCCCTGAGACTCCCAGGCACACCCTTGAGACTGCAAGGTACTTCACTGACACTCCTGCATACCTCTGACATTCCCAGGCACACCTCTGACACTCCCAGGCACACCTCTGATACCCAGGCACACCTCTGACACTCCCAGGTCCGTCTCCGACACTCCGGCACAACCTGACATTCCCAGGTAAACCTCCGATACTCCTAGGCACACGTCTGACACTCCCAGCTCTGACACTCCTAGATATTCCTCTGACACCCCCTGGTACACCTCTGACACTCCCAGGCACACCTCTGACACTGCCAGGTACACCTCTGACAATCCCAAGTACCTTGTGACACTCCCAGGCACACCTCCGACACTCCAAGGGACACCTCTGACACTCCTAGGTACACCTCCGATATTCCAGGCACACCTCCAATATTCCCAGGCACACTGATATTCCCAGGCACACCTCTGACACTCCCCAGGCACACCGCAGATATCCCAGGCACACTTCACACTCCCAGCCACACCTCTGACACTCCTAGGCACTTCTCTGTCACCCCTGATACACACCTCAACACTCGGCACACTGCTGACACTCCCAGGCACACCTGCTGACACTGCCAGGCACACCTCAGACACTGCCAGGCACACCCCAGACACTGCCAGGCACACCTCAGACACTCCCCAAGCACACCCTGACACTCGGCACCCCCACACTCCCAGGCACACCTGACACTCCCCAGGCACACCCCTGACACCCCAGGCACACCTCCGACACTCCTCAGGCACACCTCTGACACCCCAGGCACACCCCTGACATTCCCAGGCACTGCTGACACCCCAGGCACACCTCTGACACCCCAGGTACACCTCTGACACCCAAGGCACACCTCTGACACTTAGGCACACCTCTGACAGTCCCAGGCACACTGCTGACACTGCCAGGTACACCTCCGACACCCCAGGGACACCTCTGACACCCTAGGCACACCTCCGATATTCCCAGGTACACCTCCAAATTCCCAGGTACACTTCCGATATTCCCAGATACACCTCTGACACTCCCAGGCACACCGCAGACATCCCAGGTACACTTCTCACACTCCCAGTTACACCTCTGACACTCCCAGGTACTTCTCTGTCACCCCTGATACACCTCCAACACCCCAGGCACACTGCTGACACCCCAGGCACACCTCTGACACTGCCAGGCACACCTCTGACAATCCTAAGCACTCTTGTGACACTCCCAGGCACACCTGTGACACTCCAGGGACACCTCTGACACTCAGGTACACCTCTGTCACTCCCTGATACACGTCCAACACTTCAGGCACACTCTCCGACACTCCCCAGTTACACCTCTGACACTGCAGGTCCACCTCTGACACCCCAGGCACACCTCCCCACACTCCCAGGCACACCCTGACACTCCAGGTACTCAACTGACATTCCCTGGCACCTCTGACACTCCAAGGCACACCTCTGACACTCCCCAGGCACACTCTGATATTCCCAGTACACCTGATATTCCGGTGCACACCTCCGATATTCCCAGGCACACCTCTGAAACCCCAGGCACACCCCAGACACTCCCAAGCACACCCTCTGACACCCCAGGCATACCTCCGACACCCCAGGCACCTGACACTCCCAGCAACCCCACACCCCAAGCACACCTCCGACACTCCTAGGCACACTCTGACACCTGGGGCACACCTCTGACATTCCAGGCACACCTCTGACACCTAGTACACCACTGACACTGCCAGGCACACCTCTGACACTCCAAGGTACACCTCTGACACTCCCAGGCACACCTCTGACACTCCCAGGCACACCACTGACACTGCCAAGCACACCTCGACACTCCCAAGAACACCTCCTGACACCCCAGGCACACCTCTGACACCTGCTGCACACTGACACCCCAGGTACACCTGACACCCCAGGCACACCACTGACACTGCCAGGTACACCCTGACACTCCGTGGCACACCTCTGACACTCCTGCACACCACTGACACTGCCACACCTCCGACACTCCCAAGAACACCTCCGACACCCCAGGCACACTTTTCACACTCCCAGGCACACTCTGACACTCAGGCAAACTTTTACACTCCCAAGCACCTCCGACACCCCAGGCACACCTCTGACACTCCCAGGCACACCTCCGACACCTTCAGTACACCTCTGACACTCCCAGGCACACCTCTGACACTCCCAGGCACCACGCTGACATTCCGTGAGAAACCCTGACACTCCCAGGTACAACCGCGACACTGCCAAGTACACCTCGACACTCCCAGGAACACCTCCGACACTCCCAGGCACACTTTCACACTCCCAGGTACACCCTGACACTCCAGGCACCCCTGACACTCCCAGGCACACCTCTGACACCCAAGGCACACCCACCCCATACCCCAGGCACACCACTGACACTGCCAGGCACACCCCTGACACCCCAGGCACACCCCTGTCACTCCCTGATACACGTCCACCCCAGGCACACCCCACACCCCAGGCACCCACTGACATCCCTGATACATCCCTGACACTTCCAGGCCACCCTGACACCCTGCACACCCCAGACACTCCCAGTTACACACCCCAGGGCACACCTTGACACTCCCACACTTCCTGTCACTCCCCTGATACACGTCCAACATTCACAGGCACAACTCTGACACTCCGTACTCAAATGAGATTCTGCACACCTCTGACACTCCCAGGTACACGTCTGACACTCCCAGATACACCTTGACACTCCCCAGGCATACCCATACTCCCAGGTACACCACTGACACTGCCAAGTACACCTCCGACACTCCCCAAGAACACCTCCGACACTCCCAGGCACACTTTCACACCCCAGGCACACCTCCGACACCCCAGGCAAACTTACACTCCCCAGGCACTTCTGATACTCCCCAAGCACACCCCTAACACCCCAGGCACTCCACGGACACTCCTGGCACACCCCTGACACTCCCCAGGCACACCCCTGACACCCCAGGCACACCGCAGACACCCCTGGCACACTTCACACCCCAGTTACACCTCTGACACCCTTAGGTACATCTCTGTCACTCCCTGACACCTCTAACATTCCCCAGGCACACCACTGACACCCCAGGCACACCGCTGACACTGCCAGGCACACCTCAGAAACCGCCAGGCACACCCCAGACACTGCCAGGCACACCGCCGACACCCCAGGCACACTTCCAGACACCCCACACCCCACACCCCAGGCACACCTGACACTCCCAGGCACACCCGACACCCCAGGCACACCTCTACACTCCCCAGCTACACCTCCACACTCCCAGGCACACCTCTGACACCCCTAGGCACCTCTCTCTCCCTGATACACCTCTAACTCTCCCAGGCACACCGCTGACACTGCCAGGCACACCTCAGACACTGCCAGGCACACCCCAGACACTGCCAGGCACCAGACACCCCAGGCACACCCAGATATTCCAAGGTGCTCCTGAGACGCTCCCCAAGTGCACCTGTGACACTTCGTCACCTCTGACACTCCCCAGGCACACCTCAGACACTTCCAGTACCCATTGACATTCCCTGATACATCCCTGACACTCCCAGGCACACCTCTGACACTCCAGACATCAAACACTGCAGTTACACTTCTCTGCACTCCCAGGCACACCCTCTGACACTCCCAGGTACACCTCTCTGTTACTCCCTGATACACGTCCACCCCAGTTACACCTGACACTCCCAGGTACTCAACTGACATTCCCTGGTACACCTCTGACACTCCTGGGCACACATCTGACACTCCCAGATACACCTCTGACACCCCAGGCACATTCTGACACTCCTGGTAACACCTCTGACACTTGCAGGCACTTCTCGTCACTCCCTGATACCCCCACACCACCAGTCACACCGCTGACACTACCAGGCACACCGCTGACACTGTCAGGCACACCTCAGACACTGCCAGGCATACGTCAAACACTGCCAGGCACACCTGACACCGCCAGGCACACCTCTGACACCCCGCAAGTCCCACTGACATTCCCTGGTTTCCCCTTGACACTCCAGGTGCACGTCCGACACTCCCAGACACACCTGCACACCCCAGGTACATCTCTGACACTCCCAGGCACACCTCTGACACCCAGGCACCTCTGACACCCCAGGCACACCTCCAACACTCCCCAGGCACACCTCACACTCCCCAGGCACACCTCCGACACTCCCCAGCACACATGTGACACCCCAGGCACACTCCTGACACCTGCACACCCTGACATCCCAGGCACACCCTGGCACCCCTGCCACTCCACTGACATTCCCTGGTTCACCTCTGACACTCCCAGGTGCACGTCCGACACTCCCAGACACACCAGACACTCCCTGCACACCTCTGACAGCCAGGTACACCTCTGACACTGCGGCACACCCTCAATCCCAGGCACACCTCTGACACTCCCCAGGCACACCTGATATTCCCCAGAGGCACCCTCCGATACTCCCCAGGCACACCTTAGATTCCAGGTACCCACTGACACCCTGGCACACCTTGACACTCCTAGGCACACGTCCGACACTCCCAGATACACTCACTGACACTCCCCAGCACATCTCTGACACTCTGTGCACACCTCTGACACTCCCAGGCACACCCTGACACTCCCCCAGGCACACCTCTGACACTCCCAGGTACTCTCTGAGACTCCCCAGGCACACCTTGAGACTGCAGTACTTCACTGACACCCCTGGGTATACCCCTGACATTCCCAGGCACACCTCTGACACTTCCAGGCACACCTCTGATACTCCCAGGCACACCCTGGACACTCCCAGGTCCGTCTCCGACACTCCCAGGCACAACCTCCACATTCCCAGGTAAACCTCCGATACTCCTAGCAGGCACACGTCTGACACTCCCAGGCACACCTCTGACATCCAGGCATTCCTCTGACACTCCCTGGCACACCTCTGACACTCCCAGGCACACCTCTGACACTGCCCAGGCACACCTCTGACAATCCTGCAGTACTCTCTGACACCCCAGGCACACCTGACACTCCCAGGCACACCTCTGACACTCCTAGGCACACTGATATTCCCAGGTACACCTCCACATTCCCAGGTACACCTCCGATAGCCCCAGGCACACTCCTGACACCCCAGGCACACCTCAGACATCCCAGGTACACTTCTGACACTCCCAGTTACACCCTCTGACACCTGGTACTTCTCTGACACTCCCCTGTACACTTCCAACACTCCCAGGCACACCTCTGACACTCCCAGGCACACCCTGACACTGCACACCAGAGACTGCCAGGTACACCTCTGACACTCCCAGGACACCTCTGACACTTGCACACTCCTGTCACCCTGAACACTCCACACTCCCCAGGCACACCTGACACCCCAGGCACACCTCTGACACTGCAGGTACACCCTCTGACACTCCCAGGCACACCTCTGACACCCCAGGCACACCTCTGACACCCCAGGCACTCAACTGACACCCCTGGTACACCTCTGACACTCCAGGCACACCTCTGACACCCAGGCACACCTCCGACATCCCCAGGCACACCTGACATCTCTCAGGCACACCTGACTCTGCACACCCCTGGACACTCGCACACCCCTGACACCCCTGCCACACCTCTGACACTTGCACCTCGACACCCCAGGCACACCTCCGACACTCCCGGCACACCCCACACCCCAGGCACACGTCTGACACTCCCAGGCACACCTCTGACACTCCTAGGCACACCTCTGACACCCCAGGCACACCTCTGACACTCCCCAGGCACACTACTGACACTTCCAGGCACACCTCTGACACTCCCAGGTACACCTCTGACACTCCCAGGCACACCACTGACACTGCCAGGCACACCTCCTGACACTCCCAGGCACACCTGACACCCTGGGTACACTTTCACACTCCCCAGGTACACCTCCGACCTCCCAGGCACACTTCTACACTCCCACACTCTGACACCTCTACGGTACATCCGCACACCCCTGGCACACCTCTGACACTCCCAGGCACACCTCTGACACTCCCCAGGCACACCTGACACTCCAGGTACACCTCTGACACTCCCAGGCACACCTCTTGACACCTCCAGTACCACGCCGACACTCCGTGAGAAACCCTGACACCCCAGGCACACCTCTGACACTCCCTGGCACACCTCTGACACTCCCCAGGCACACCTCCTGATATTCCAGGCACACCTGACACCCCAGGCACACCTCTCAGACACTCCCATGCACACCTCTGACACTCCCCAGGCACACCTGACACCCCAGGCACACCTCCTGACACTCCCCAGGCACACCCCTACACTCCCAGTTACACCTCCGACACTCCTCAGGTACACCTCTGACACTCCCAGGCACACCTCCGGACACCCCAGGCACACCTCTGACACCCCCAGGCACACCTCTGACACCCCAGGCACTCCACTGACATTCCCTGGCACACCCCTGGACACCCCAGGCACACCTCCGACACCCAGGCACACCCGACACCCCAGGCACACCCAACACCCCAGGCACACCTTCTGACACCCCCAGGCACACCTCCGACACTCCCCAGGCACACATGTGACACCCCAGGTACACTTCTGACACTCCAAGGTACACCTCTGACACCTTGGCACACTCCGATATTCCCAGGTACCCTCCGATATTCCCAGGTACTCTCCGATACCCCAGGTACACCTTTGAGACTTAATGGTACCCACTGACACTCCCTGGCACACCTCTGACACTCTCATAGGCACACTCCGACACTCCCAGATACACCTCTGACACTCCCAGGCACATCTCTGACACCCCAGGTACACTCCTGACACTCCCAGGAACCTCTGACACTCCCAGGCACACCTCTGACACTCCCAGGTACTCCCTGAGACTCCCAGGCACACCTTTGAGACTCCAAGGTACTTCACTGACACTCCTGCATACCTCTGACATTCCCAGGTACACCTCTGACACTCCTGGTACACCTCTGATACCCAGGTACACCTCTGACACTCTAGTCCGTTCCGACACACTGGTACAACCTGGACATTCCAGGTAAACCTCCTGATACTCCTAGGTACACTCTGACATTCTGCTCCCAGGTATCTCTGACACTCCCCTGGCACAATTCTGACACTCCCAGGCACACTCTGACACTGCCAGGCACACCTCTGACAATCCCAGGGACCTTGTTGACACTCCCAGGCACACCTCGACACTCCAAGGTACACCTCTGATACCCTGGCACACCTCTGATATTCCCAGTTACACTTCCACATTCCCCAGGTGCACCTCTGATATTCCCAGGTACACCTCTGACACCCCAGGCACCTCAGATATCCCAGGCACACTTCTCACACTCCCCACACCTCCACACTCTGTGCTCCTGTCACTCCTGATACCTCTAACACTCCGGTGCACCGCTGACACTCCCAGGTACACCGCTGACACTGCCAGGCACACCTCTGACACTGCCAGGCACACCCCAGACACTGCCAGGCACACCCCAGACACCCCTGCCACCCCCTGACACTCCCAGGCACACCTCTGACACCCCAGGCACACCTCCGACACTCTTGGCACACCTCTGACACTTCCTGGTACACCTCCGACACTCCTCAGGCACACCCTGACACTCCCAGGCACATCTCTGATTCCTGCACTCCGCTGACACCCCAGCACACCTCCTGACACCCTGGGCACACCTCTGACACCCAAGGCACACCTCTGACACTCCTAGGTACACTTGACAGCCTGTGTACACCTCTGACACTGCCA
>NW_024744481.1:0-13465 GCF_018991925.1 Homarus americanus
TATAACAAAGCCCCCTGCTGGACTATAACAAAGGACCCTGATCGAGTATAACAAAGGCCCGTGATCGAGGCCCCTGATCAAGTATAACAAAGACCCCTAATCGAGTATAACAAATTCCCCTGATCGAATATAACAATGTTCCCTGATCGAGTATAACATATCCCCTGATTGAGCATAACAAAACCCCCTCATCGAGTATAGCATAGCCCCGTGATCGAGTATAACAAAGTTCCCTGATCGAGTATAACATATCCACTGATCGAGCATAACAAAGCCCCCTCATCGAGTATAGCAAAGCACCCTGATCGAGTATAACAAAGGCCCCTGATCGGGCTATATAAAGATTTCAGTCGAGGTGTAACAAAAGGCGAGTACAACAAAGGCCCCTGATCGAGTATAACAAAGACCCCTAATCGAGTATTTCAAAGGCCTCTGGTCAAGTATAACAAAGGCCCCTAATCGAGTACAACAAAGGCCCCTGATCGAGTACAACAGAGGCCCCTGATCGAGTACAACAAAGGCCCCTGATCGAGTACAACAAAGGCCCCTGATCAAGTATAACAAATTCCCCGGATCGAGTATAACAAAGTCCCTTGATCGAGTATAACAAAGTCCCCTAATCGAGTATATCAAAGCCCCCTCATCGAGTATAACAAAGTCCCCTAATCGAGTATAACAAAGTCCCCTGATCGAGTATAACAAAGGCCCCTGGTTGACAATAACAAAGGCCCCTGGTCGAATAAATGAAAGTCCCCTAATCGAATATAACAAAGCCCCCTGATCGAGTATAACAAAGGCCACTGGTCGAACATAACAAATCACCCTGGTCGAGTATAAAAGAGCTCCCTCATCGAGTATAAGAAAGTTCCCTGATCAAGTATATGAAATCCCCCTGGTTGAGTATAATAATGACCCTGATCGAGTATAACAAAGTTTTCGGGTCGAGTATAGTAATGTCCCCTAATCGAGTATAACAAAGGCCCCTCATCGAGTATAACAAAGTCCCCTTATCGAGTATAACAAATTCCCCTGGTTCGAGTATAACAAAAACCTCTTATATCGCATAACAAAGGCCCCTGGTCGAGTATAACAAAGCCCCGTGATCGAGTATAACAAAGTCCCCGGATCGAGTATAAAAAAGACCTCTTATCGAGTATAACAATGTCCCCTGATCGAGTATAACAAAGGCCCCTGATCGAGGCCCCTCATCAAGTATAACAAAGACCCCTTTTCGAGTATAACAATTCCCCTGATCGAGTACAACAAAGGCCCCTGGTCGAGTACAACAAAGTCCCCTCATCGAGTAAAACAAAGTCCCCTAATCGAGTATAACAAATTCCCCGGATCGAGTACAACAAAGTCCTCTGATCGAGTATAACAAAGTCCACTAATTGAGTATAGCAAATTCCCCTGATCGAGTATAACAAAGCCCCGTGATCGAGTATAACAAAGTCCCCTGATCGAGTATGACAAAGGCCCCTAATCGAGCACAACAAAGGCCCCTGATCAAGTATAACGAAGGCTCCTGCTCGAGTATAACAAAGCCCCCTGCTGGACTATAACAAAGGACCCTGATCGAGTATAACAAAGGCCCGTGATCGAGGCCCCTGATCAAGTATAACAAAGACCCCTAATCGAGTATAACAAATTCCCCTGATCGAATATAACAATGTTCCCTGATCGAGTATAACATATCCCCTGATTGAGCATAACAAAACCCCCTCATCGAGTATAGCATAGCCCCCTGATCGAGTATAACAAAACTCCCTGATCGAGTAAAACATATCCACTGATCGAGCATAACAAAGCCCCCTCATCGAGTATAGCAAAGCACCCTGATCGAGTATAACAAAGGCCCCTGATCGAGTATAACAAAGGACCCTGATCGAGTGTAACAAAGGCCCCTGATCGAGTATAACAAAGGCCCCTGATCGAGTATAACAAAGACCCCTAATCGAGTATTTCAAAGGCCTCTGGTCAAGTATAACAAAGGCCCCTAATCGAGTACAACAAAGGCCCCTGATCGAGTACAACAGAGGCCCCTGATCGAGTACAACAAAGGCCCCTGATCGAGTACAACAAAGGCCCCTGATCAAGTATAACAAATTCCCCGGATCGAGTACAACAAAGTCCTCTGATCGAGTATAACAAAGTCCACTAATTGAGTATAGCAAATTCCCCTGATCGAGTATAACAAAGCCCCGTGATCGAGTATAACAAAGTCACCTGATCGAGTATGACAAAGGCCCCTAATCGAGTACAACAAAGGCCCCTGATCAAGTATAACGAAGGCTCCTGCTCGAGTATAACAAAGCCCCCTGCTGGACTATAACAAAGGACCCTGATCGAGTATAACAAAGGCCCGTGATCGAGGCCCCTGATCAAGTATAACAAAGACCCCTAATCGAGTATAACAAATTCTCCTGATCGAATATAACAATGTTCCCTGATCGAGTATAACATATCCCCTAATTGAGCATAACAAAACCCCCTCATCGAGTATAGCATAGCCCCCTGATCGAGTATAACAAAGTTCCCTGATCGAGTATAACATATCCACTGATCGAGCATAACAAAGCCCCCTCATCGAGTATAGCAAAGCACCCTGATCGAGTATAACAAAGGCCCCTGATCGAGTATAACAAAGGACCCTGATCGAGTGTAACAAAGGCCCCTGATCGAGAATAACAAAAGCCCCTAATCGAGTACAACAAAGGCCCCTGATCGAGTATAACAAAGACCCCTAATCGAGTATTTCAAAGGCCTCTGGTCAAGTATAACAAAGGCCCCTAATCGAGTACAACAAAGGCCCCTGATCGAGTACAACAGAGGCCCCTGATCGAGTACAACAAAGGCCCCTGATCGAGTACAACACAGGCCCCTGATCAAGTATAAGAAAGACCTCTGATCGAGTATAACAAATTCCCCAAATCGAATATAACAAAGGCCCCTGCTCTAGTATAAGAAAGCCCCCTGATCGAGTATAACAAAGGCCCCTGATCGAGTATAACAAAGGACACTGATCGAGTATAACAAAGGCCCCTTATCGAGTATTACAAAGGCTCCTCATCGAGTATAACAAAAGCCCCTGATCGAGTACAACAAAGGCCCCTGATCGAGTATAACAAAGTCCCCTGATCGAGTATAACAAAGCCCCCTCATCGAGTATAACAAAGCCCCCTCATCGAGTACAACAAAGGCCCCTGATCAAGTATAACAAACGCCCCTAATCGAGTATAACATAGTGCCCTGATCGAGTATAACAAAGGCCCCTTATCGAGTATTACAAAGGCCCCTAATCGAGTATTACAAAGGTCCCTGGTCGAGTACAACAAAGGCCCCTGATTGAGCAAACAAAGTCCCCTGATCGAGTATAACAAAGGCCCTTGATGGAGTATAACAAAGTCCCCTGATCGAGTATAACAAAGCCCCCTCATCAAGTATAGCAAAGCCCCCTGATCGAGTATTTCAAAGCCCCCTCATCGAGTATAACAAAGTCAATTGATCGAGTATAACAAATTCCCCGGATCGAGTATAACAAAGTCCCTTCATCGAGTATAACAAAGTCCCCTGATCGAGTACAACAAAGTCCTCTGATCGAGTATAACAAAGTCCACTAAACGAGTATAACAAATTCCCCTGATCGAGTATAACAATGCCCCGTGATCGAGTATAACAAAGTCCCTGATCGAGTATAACAAAGACCTCTTATCGAGTATAACAAAGGCCCCTGATCGAGTACAACAAAGGCCCTTGATCGAGTACAACAAAGGCCCCTGATCGGGTATAACTAAGCCCCCAGATCGAGTATACCAAAGCCCCCTGATCGAGTATGCCAAAGGCCCCCGATCGAGTATAACTAAGGCTCCTGATCGAGGCCACTAATCAAGTAAAACAAAGACCCCATATCGAGTATAACAAATTCCCTTGATCGAGTATAACATCCGCCGATCGATTATAACAAAGGCCCCTGATCGAGTATAACATAGTCCCCTGATCGAGTATGACAAAAGCCCCTCATCGAGTATTACAAAGGCCCCTGATCGAGTATAAAAAAGGCCCCTCATCAAGGCCCCTGATCAAGTATAACAAAGTGCCCTGGTCGAGTATAACAAAGTCCCCTGGTCGAGTCTAACAAATTCCTCTGATCGAGTATAACAAAGTCCCCTGATCAAGTATAACAAATTCCCCTGGTCGAGTATAACAAAGTCCCATGGTCGAGTATAACAAAGTCCCTTGATCAAGTATAACAAAGGCCCCTGATCGAGTATAACAAAGGCCCCCGGTTGAGTATAACAAAGTCCTCTGATCGAGTATAACAAAGTCCCCTGATCGAGTATAACAAAGGCCCTTGATCGAGTATAATAAAGGCACCTAATCGAGTATAACAAAGTCCCCTGATCGAATATAAAAAAGTCAGCTCATCGAGTAAATCAAAGTCCCCTGGTCGAGTATATCAAAGTCCCCTGATCGCGTATAACAAAGTCCCCTGGTCGAGTGTAACAAATTCACCTGATCGAGTATAGCAAAGTCCCCTGGTCGAGCATAACAAATTCCCCTGATCGAATATAACAAAGTCCCCTCGTTGAGTATAACAAAGGCCCATGATTGAGTATAAAAAGGCCCCTCATCGAGTATAACAAAGACCCCTCATCGAGACTAACAAAGTCCTCTGATCGAGTATGACAAAGGCCCTTCATCGAGTATAACAAAGGCCCCTAATCGAGTATAACAAAGTCCCCAGATCGAGTATATCAAAGTCCCCTTATCGAGTATAACAAAGTCCCCTGGTTGAGTATAACAAATTCCCCTGATCGAGTATAACAAAGTCCCCTGGTCGAGTATAACCAAGTCCCCTTATCGAGAATAACAAAGGCCCCCGGTTGAGTATAACAAAGCCTCCTGATCGAGTATAACAAAGTCTCCTTATCGAGCATAACAAAGGCCCCTGATCGAGTATAACAAAGCCCCCTGATCGAGTATAACAAAGCCCCCTCATCGAGTATAACAAAGCCCCCTCATCGAGTACAACAAAGGCCCCTGATCAAGTATAGCAAACGCCCCTAATCGAGTATAACATAGTCCCCTGATCGAGTATAACAAAGGCCCCTTATCGAGTATTACAAAGGCCCCTAATCGAGTATTACAAAGGTCCCTGATCGAGTACAACAAAGGCCCCTGATTGAGTAAACAAAGTCCCCTGATCGAGTATAACAAAGGCCCTTGATGGAGTATAACAAAGTCCCCTAATCGAGTATAACAAAGCCCCCTCATCAAATATAACAAAGCCCCCTGATCGAGTATTTCAAAGCCCCCTCATCGAGTATAACAAAGTCCATTGATCGAGTATAACAAATTCCCCGGATCGAGTATAACAAAGTCCCTTCATCGAGTATAACAAAGTCCCCTGATCGAGTACAACAAAGTCCTCTGATCGAGTATAACAAAGTCCACTAAACGAGTATAACAAATTCCCCTGATCGAGTATAACAATGCCCCGTGATCGAGTATAACAAAGTCCCCTGATCGAGTATAACAAAGACCTCTTATCGAGTATAACAAAGGCCCCTGATCGAGTACAACAAAAGCCCCTGATCGAGTACAACAAAGGCCCCTGATCGGGTATAACTAAGCCCCCAGATCGAGTATACCAAAGCCCCCTGTTCGAGTATACCAAAGGCCCCCGATCGAGTATAACTAAGGCTCCTGATCGAGGCCACTAATCAAGTAAAACAAAGACCCCTAATCGAGTATAACAAATTCCCTTGATCGAGTATAACATCCGCTGATCGATTATAACAAAGGCCCCTGATCGAGTATAACATAGTCCCCTGATCGAGTATGACAAAAGCCCCTCATCGAGTATTACAAAGGCCCCTGATCGAGTATAAAAAAGGCCCCTCATCGAGGCCCCTGATAGTGAGTGAGTCGCCAGTCGCAGTCGGGAGCAGTCGCAGTCAGGAGCAGTAGCAGTCAGTCACAGAGCGAAGTGGAAGTCGGAGAAGGAACAGACACAGCTGATTGGCTAGTCATTGGACCTATCCCACCTTCCCACGTACCTTGGAAAACCAAAGCACCTGACTTCAATTCTCCAGCTGACAATTCTGTTGATTCGATCAACACATTGAGCCTCTCCTACAGTATCGGACCTCCCTTAGGAACCCCGAATGCTGCTGAGGGGCTTGGTGTGAAGAAAGAGTCATCAGTAAGTTTTCAGACCTTTTTCTACCACTCTAACCTTTATCTTCCGTGCCGTGAAAGGACCTATTCCCCTGTCAGCTGACGTACAGGGGAGTATTCGTCTGGAAACGCCCTCTGTCCCCACACCTCGCTAGTGCTTGTTTGTGTGAAGGGTGGAGGGTCAGCACAGCCTGCCGATTCGCCTGGGGACCCCTGTGATAGTGCAGGGCCTCCCCTACGTGAGGGGCGCAGGAAATTAGGGACTGTTAGGGGAGATCTCCATAAATCTCCAATTCAAACAGTTAACATGCCTTCAATTAAAATTAAAGTGGACCGTACCATCCAACCGTGCATGGACCTCGCCTCACTTATTTTCCAGCTGACCTGTATATTTCAGATCCGTTGCTTCACCAATGACGACATTATCAAAATATTTGTACAAACTGATGAAGATGCCGACCTATTCCACTCCCCAGCAATGAACAACAGACTGAGGGACAATGGCCTAACGGTCCTCAGTTCACCCGAATACCGCGCAAAATGCACCCTCATATGTAGAAAAGTCATCCCTCAGATCCTTGACAACCCTAACCTATTGACAGACCTCAACTCACAAAACACCCCCCAAATGACATATGCAGCCCGGATGGGAACTCTCCCCATGTTAAAAATCACTACGGCTACTCAAACTGACGCCATCAAATTAAAATCATACGGAATAAAAATCGGCAGCAATATCATCCCCTCAAGAGACATTGAATTCCAACACTTCATACAAGTACACCAATGTTTCAATTGCTAACAATTCGGGCACAACACCAACCGTTGCAGTAACACAATAACTTGCTCAAAGTGTGCCAATCAAGGCCACTCATACCGAAACTGCACTGCCACGGTAACTAAATGCTGCAACTGTAAAGGCCCTCACGCTGCCATCAGCAACAAGTGCAAAATCAGACTCGACAATAGCACAACACCACTCCCTCCCCGCCGACCTTCACCTCCTACAGCACCCCCCACAGCACCACCTCCACCTCCCCACCACTCACTCCCTACTGCCACGGCCCTCCCCACCCGCACTTGCTGGACCAACAACGTGACCGCCCCCCCACCCTCCTCCGACATGGATGCAAAAATCACCACCATCATACTTCTGGCACATACCCTAAGCAACGGAAACAGGTCTCTTTTTCTGAAACTGGCAATTGATGGTTTGAGGGAGAACGGCCTCCCTACCATACACATTCCTGATTCCTTCAGAACCGGTCCCGACCTCATCTTCCCCACTGCCCCCATCCCCGACCGGACCAGCATGCCACCCCCTCCCCCCAGAGAAACCACTGCAATCTCCCTCCGCCCCTCCACTTCTGCCATGCCCACACCTGACTTATCTCACCAACCTACTATTACCTCACCCCCCGGAGTAATCAGTCCAAAACCTCCCGACCCCTCCACCTTGACCTTGCCTACACCTGACTTTTCCCACACGACTACGATGAACTCCCGGACCACAAAAATCCGAACCAAACCCAATCTTCCCCTAACACCTCAGACTCCCAAGAATAAAATGGCTGCCCATCCCCCCACTGAACTGGTGGTCAAGACCACTAGACCTAAGAGGAAGAACACCTCCCCCCTTTCTTCCTACACACCTGACTGCAAAAGAATTATAAAATACACACATCCAACTAAATCTATAATTAAAGTAAATCTATTCGGCACTACCCCAAAGAAAACAGGAAACAACCCCGACACGAACCTAGCACACTCCACTCATCCTCCCGACTCCCCCACACACACAGTCACGTAACCGCCCATCCCTCACCTACATACACCTCACTCAGACCTCGCTCACAGTCACTCGACAAGTTAGACCTCATCCCTGCACCCCAGAATTTCAATCTCATATAAGTAACAAATTATACAACATGATCACCATTATGCAATACAACTGTAGAGCATATCACTCAAACAGACACGCCATCTCTCTCCTCATACAAGAACACAACCCAGACATCCTCCTCCTTAACTCAACATGCACAAACACCAAAATCAAGCACTTCGGCTACACAAGCAGACAATCACCCCACGAACTATTCGAGGGCGTTGCAATCCTCATCAGATCCTCCATGAAACACGAATTCATCACCAACTTTGCTTTCAAACACTTCATGGCCGCCAAGATCTACACTCAACACGGACAGATTATCATCTGCACAACATACTCAAGACCTAACTCGCGTATCCCCTTCACAGACCTAAACTCCATCTTTAACAACTCACACCTACCTGTAATACTAATGGCCGACCTCAATGCACACCACACCGCATTCCAACACAACCGCATCGACCCCCTTGGCCAACAACTACACGCTTTGGTCACTCACAAAAACCTTCACCACATTGGCCCTTTCTTCCCCACATTCTACGCTGCTCACGGCAAAGGCACTCCAGACATCGTCATCACCAACACCCCTGCCCTCCAATTCCAACACTACATCACTCCCGGCCCCCTATCAGGCTCAGACCACATTCCCATCACTCTTCAGTGGGACCAGGGGCCTTTGTTATGCTCGATAAGGGGACTTTGTTATATTCGATCAGAGGACTCTGTTATTCGCGATCAGGGGCCATGGTTATACTCGACCAGGGGACTTTGTTATACTCGACCAGGGGACTTTGTTATACTCGACCAGGGGACTTTGTTATACTCGACCAGGGGACTTTGTTATACTCGATCAGGGGCTTTGTTATACTCAACAAGGGGACTTTGTTATACCCGATCAGGTGGTTTTCTTATACTCGACCAGGGGTCTTTGTTATGCTCGATCAGGGGACTTTGTTATAATCGATCAGGGGCCGTTGTTATACTCGATAAGGGGACTTTGTTATGCTCGAACAGTGGCCTTTGTTATACTCGATCAAGGGGCTTTGTTATATTCGATTAGGTGACTTTGTTATACTCGATGAGGGGCATTTGTTATACTCGATCAAGGGCCTTTGCTATACTCGATCAGAGGACTTTATTAGACTCGATTTGGGGCCTGTGTTATAATCGATCTAGGGACTTTGTTATACTTGATCAGGGGAATTTGTTATACTCGACCAGGGGACCTTGTTAAACTTGATCAGGGGAATTTGTTATACTCGACCAGGACTTTGTTATACTCGATCAGGGGACATTACTATACTCGACCAGGGAACTTTGTTATACACGATCAGGGGATATGTTATACTCTATCAGGGGATGTGTTATACTCGATCAAAGGACTTTGTTATACTTGATCAGGGGACTTTGTATTATTTGATCAGGGGGTTTTGTTATGCTCAACCAGGGGCCTTTGTTATGCTCGATAAGGGGACTTTGTTATATGCGATCAGGGGACTTTGTTATTCTCGATCATGGGCCTTGGTTATGCTCGACCAGGGGACTTTGTTATACTCGACCAGGGGACTTTGTTATACTCGACCAGGGGACTTTGTTATACTCGACCAGGGGACTTTGTTATACTCGACCAGGGACTTTGTTATAATTGATCAGGAATTTGTTATACCCGACCAGGACTTTGTTATACTCGATAAGGGGACTTTGTTATACTCGATCAGGGACTTTATTATACTCGATCAGGGGCCTTTGTTATACTCGATCAGGGCCTTTGTCATAATCGATCAGGGCCTTTGTTATACTCGATCAAGGGCCTTTGTCATAATCGATCAGGGGACTTTGTTATACTTGATCAGGGAATTTGTTATACTCGATCAGGGGACTTTGTTATACTCGATGATTGGGCTTTCGTATACTCGATGAGGACTTTGTTATACTCGACCAGGTCCTTTGTTATACTCGATGATTGGGCTTTGTTATACTCGATAAGGGAACTTTGTTATACTCGATGAGGGGACTTTGTTATGCTCGACCAGGGGACTTTGTTATACTCGATCAGGGGACTTTGTTATACTCGATGATTGGGCTTTGTTATACTCGATCAGGGGACTTTGTTGTACTCGACCAGGGTCCTTTTTTATGCTCGACCAGTGGCCTTTGTTATACTCGATCAGGGGGCTTTGTTATATTCGATTAGGGGACTTTGTTATACTCGACCAGGGGCCTTTGTTATGGTCAACAAGGGGACTTTGTTATACTCAATCAGGGGACTTTGTTATACTTGATCAGGGGGTTTGTTTTCCTCGATCAGGGGACTTTGTTATACTCGATGATTGGGCTTTGTTATACTCGATCAAGGGCCTTTTCGTAATCGATTAGGGGACTTTGTTAGACTCGATGAGGGGCCTTTGTTATACTCAATCATGGGCCATTGTTATATTCAACCAGGGGACTTTGTTATACTCGATCAGGGGCCTTTGTTATACACGTTTAGGGGATTTTGTTATACTCGATCCGGTGAATTTGTTATACTCGATCAGGGGACTTTGTTATACACGTTTAGGGGACTTTGTTATACTCGATCAGGGGACTTTGTTTACTCGATCATGGGCCATTGTTGTACTCGATTAGGGGCCTTTGTGATAGTCGATTAGGGGCCTTTGTAATACTCGATAAGGGGCCTTTGTTATACTCGATCATGGGACATGTTTTACTCGATTAGGGGCGTTTGTTATACTCGATCAGGGGCCTTTGTTGAACTCGATGAGTGGGCTTTTTTATACTCGATCAAGGGCCTTTGTCATAATCGATCAGGGGCCTTTGTTATACTCGATCAAGGGCCTTTGTCATAATCGATCAGGGGACTTTGTTATACTTGATCAGGGGAATTTGTTATATGCGATCAGGGGACTTTATTCTCGTCCATGGGCCGTAGTGGTTATACTCGATCAGGGGACTTTGTTATACTCGATCAGGGGACTTTGTTATACTCGACCAGGGGACTTTGTTATACTCGACCAGGGGACTTTGTTATAATTGATCAGGGGAATTTGTTATACCCGACCAGGGGACTTTGTTATACTCGATAAGGGGACTTTGTTATACTCGATCAGGGGACTTTATTATACTCGATCAGGGGCCTTTGTTATACTCGATCAAGGGCCTTTGTCATAATCGATCAGGGGCCTTTGTTATACTCGATCAAGGGCCTTTGTCATAATCGATCAGGGGACTTTGTTATACTTGATCAGGGGAATTTGTTATACTCGATGAAAGGACTTTGTTATACTCGATGATTGGGCTTTGTTATACTCGATCAGAGGACTTTGTTATACTCGACAAGGGTCCTTTGATATACTCGATGATTGGGCTTTGTTATACTCGATAAGGGGACTTTGTTATACTCGATGAGGGGACTTTGTTATGCTCGACCAGGGACTTTGTTATACTCGATCAGGGGACTTTGTTATACTCGATGATTGGGCTTTGTTATACTCGATCAGGGGACTTTGTTGTACTCGACCAGGGTCGTTTTTTATGCTCGACCAGTGGCCTTTGTTATACTCGATCAGGGGGCTTTGTTATATTCGATTAGGGGACTTTGTTATACTCGACCAGGGGCCTTTGTTATGGTCAACAAGGGGACTTTGTTATACTCAATCAGGGGACTTTGTTATACTTGATCAGGGGGTTTGTTTTCCTCGATCAGGGAACTTTGTTATACCCGATGATTGGGCTTTGTTATACTCGATCAAGGGCCTTTTCATAATCGAATAGGGGACTTTGTTAGACTCGATGAGGGGCCTTTGTTATACTCAATCATGGGCCATTGTTATATTCAACCAGGGGACTTTGTTATACTCGATCAGGGGACTTTGTTATACACGTTTAGGGGACTTTGTTATACTCGATCAGGGGACTTTGTTTACTCGATCAGGGGCCATTGTTGTACTCGATTAGGGGCCTTTGTGATAGTCGATTAGGGGCCTTTGTAATACTCGATAAGGGGCCTTTGTTATACTCGATCATGGGACATGTTTTACTCGATTAGGGGCGTTTGTTATACTCGATCAGGGGCCTTTGTTGAACTCGATGAGTGGGCTTTTTTATACTCGATCATTGGGCTTTGTTATACTCGATCAAGGGGCTTTGTTATACTCGATCAGGGGCCTTTGTTGAACTCGATCAGGGGCCTTTGTTATACTCGATCAGGGTCCTTTGTTATACATGAGCAGGGGCCTTTGTTATATTCGATTAGGGGAATTTGTTCTACTCGATCAAAGGTCTTTGTTATACTTGATCAGGGGCCTTTGTTATACTCGATCAGGGGGCTTTGTTATACTCGATCAGGGAACTTTGCTATACTCTACTAGGGGGCTTTGTTATACTCGATAATGGCCATTGTTATACTCGATAATGGCCTTTGATATACTCGATCCCGGGGCTTTGTTATACTCGATCAGGGAAATTTGTTATACTCGATTAGTGGACTTTGTTATACTCGATTTGGGATCTTTCTTATACTCGATCAGGGGACTTTGTTATACTCGATTAGGGGCCTTTGTTGTACTCGATTAGGGGCCTTTGTTATACTCGATCAGGGGCCTTTGTTATACTCCATCAGGGTCCTTTGTTATACTCGATCAGGGGCCTTTGTTATACTCGATCAGGGTGCTTTGCTATACTCGATGAGGGGGCTTTGTTATGCTCGATCAGTGGATATGTTATACTCGATCAGGGAACTTTGTTATACTCGATTAGGGGTCTTTGTTATACTTGATCAGGGGCCTCGATCAGGGGCCTTTGTTATACTCGATCAGGGGGCTTTGCTGTACTCGATCAGGGGGCTTCGTTATACTCGATCAGGGGCCTTTGTTGTACTCGTTCAGGGGCCTTTGTTGCATTCGATCAGGGGCCTTTGTTATACTCGATAAGAGGTCTTTGTTATACTCGATCAGGGGACTATGTTATACTCGATCACGGGGCTTTGTTATACTCGATCAGGGGAATTTGTTATACTCAATTAGTGGACTTTGTTATACTCGATCAGATGACTTTGTTGTACTCGATCCGTGGAATTTGTTATACTCGATCATGGGACTTTGTAATACTCGATGAGGGGACTTTGTTGTACTCGACCAGGGGCCTTTGTTGTACTCGATCAGGGGCCTTTGTTATACTCGATCATGGGACATTGTTATACTCGATCAGGGGACTTTGTTATACTTGATGAAGGGACTTTGTTATACTCGATCCGGGTAATTTGTTATACTCGATCAGGGGACTTTGTTATACACGATCAGGGGACTTTGTTATACTCGATCAGGGGAATTTGTTGTATTCGATCAGGGGCCTTTGTTGTACTCGATCAGGGGTCTTTGTAATACTCGATCAAGGGCC